>NW_028125278.1:0-174000 GCF_965194825.1 Balaenoptera physalus
AGGGTGGACACTCTTGGGGCTGAGAGGTTTGGTGAGGTTGGGTGAGGAAACGCAGACCCTTTAAAGTA
Organism: Balaenoptera physalus; assembly: GCF_965194825.1. Taxonomy (NCBI): domain Eukaryota; kingdom Metazoa; phylum Chordata; class Mammalia; order Artiodactyla; family Balaenopteridae; genus Balaenoptera; species Balaenoptera physalus. The sequence continues at coordinate 69 of NW_028125278.1, forward strand.
ATACTGCGTGGTACCCATCCCATGGGTCCCAAATCTCCAGGTTCAAGGGCATCTTCCTACATCGAAAACATGCATATGAAACCCAGAAGATGGTACACCGTGTGATCGGGAAAGGTTTCTAAAACGCACCTCATTTCTCATCTCCTTGTGCTCGGGTTCGCCATTCCAGCCGCTTTACTAGCAATCTCCCTCCTTGGAGAAGCAGCACCTTTAACCTCCTGTTCCGTACATGTTGCAATTTGTCCTGAGGATGAACGGGAAGAGGGGGAACCATTGAGAGACTAGCTCTAGGTGTTGGGACAGGCACAGGTCACTCTATTTTCCCATCATGAAGAGGAATTAACAACAGTCTCAGCCTGCCGCCCGGGACCAGAATAGGGCCTGAAGCAATCCTGCGCTTTTGCGGCCAGCTCCCAAGAAAGCGAGTTGAAAAATGGAGCTCAGGGGCACTGCAATTCACAAACCTGCAGACTTATAAATGATCACTCTCGTCCACAAATATACTGAGGGAAGGCAACGAAGAGGATTTGAAAGCAAGGCAGAATTGCAGGAAACAGATTTCAGGAGGTAGATTCGAATCGCCTTTAAAGCACAGGAAAAGCGGCAAAACCTCGACAATGATGCCCTTGGCCAAAAAGGGCGTATGCGTTTTTTCCTGAATATATTCAGGAAAAAACGCATACGCCCTTTTTGGCCAACCAAGCAACCTGGAAAGAGAAATCAGCGCTACAAAGAAGTCTCGCTTCCCAACGGTCAAAAGGGCCATGCTGAATAAAGTGTCAAAACCAGAAATGCAGGACAGGCCATGGAGAAACGGGAGCCTTGCTACACTGATGGACGGGATGTAAATTGCCAACAGCCAATCTGGAGAAGCGTACGGTGTGTCCTGAAACATCTAAAAAACTCAGCTTAGAGAGCAGAGGGCACTTCCACTCATGGGCGTCTAAATTCAGAAAACTAAAAATCAGCAAGACACAGGCACCCCAAAGTTTAGGGCTGCTCTGTTGACAAGCACCTCCACTTCGTTACACCTTAAATATACCAGGAAAGAGAAAAATGGATAAAGAAGTTGTGGTCCTTATATACAATGGAATATCACTCAGCCATGAAATCAACGTCATAAGGCTAGTAGCAGCATGATGAGTTGATTTAGGTACGACGATTCTAAGTGATATAAGTCACACAGAAAAAGACACTTATCATAAGATATCACTTATAGAGGGAATGTAAAAACCGCTACCCTTGAACTGAATTACAAAACAGAACAGAGTCACACGTTTAGAAAACACACTATGGCTGCTTAACGGGAAAGGTGAGGTGGGGTGATGCATAAAACAAGGGTTTCAAATTAGCTCAGATACCGTTCCATAAACCCAATATGTAATAGACAAGACCTACTCCTTGCTCAGTGAACTGGACTCAACACCCCCTATTCACCGCCCAAGAATATATCTGACTAGTAAGAATCTTAAAACCTATGTATTGATATCTCTCTGTAAGTGAGTCAAGTGGGTGTAAAGTGGCATAAACACAGCAGTGAAAAGCAGCTAAACCCCATTTTAAAAATCAATTACTTTTATAAACCCGTGAAACAAAGACAGTGAAAGAGAGAGAAAATCTTACAAAATTCTTTCAGGGGCTGTGATGCCACCTGGATTGACCATATCTAGACCCACAGCTGATTGAGACATAAGGGTGGACTCTCTTGGGGCTGAGAGGTGTGGTGAGGTTGGGTGAGGAAACGCAGACCCTTTAGAGTAATACTGCGTGGTACCCATCCCATGGGTCCCAAATCTCCAGGTTCAAGGGCATCTTCCTACATCGAAAACATGCATGAGAAACCCAGAAGATGGTACACCGAGTGATCGGGAAAGGTTTCTAAAACGCACCTCATTTCTCATCTCCTTGTGCTCGGGTTCGCCATTCCAGCCGCTTTACTAGCAATCTCCCTCCTTGGAAAAGCAGCACCTTTAACCTCCTGTTCCGTACAGGTTGCAATTTGTCCTGAGGATGAAAGGGAAGAGGGGGAAGCAATGAGAGACTAGCTCTAGGTGTTGGGACAGGCACAGGTCACTCTATTTTCCCATCAGGAAGAAGAATTAACCACAGGATCAGCCTGCCGCCCGGGACCAGAATAGGGCCTGAAGCAATCCTGCGCTTTTGCGGCCAGCTCCCAAGAAAGCGAGTTGAAAAATGGAGCTCAGGGGCACTGCAATTCACAAACCTGAGACTTATAAATGATCACTCTCGTCCTCAAATATATTGGGGGAAGGCAACGAAGAAGATTTGAAAGCAAGGCAGAATTGCAGGAAACAGATTTCAGGAGGTAGATTCGAATCGCCTTTAAAGCACAGGAAAAGCGGCAAAACCTCGACAATGATGCCCTTGGCCAAAAAGGGCGTATGCGTTTTTTCCTGAATATATTCAGGAAAAAACGCATACGCCCTTTTTGGCCAACCAAGCAACCTGGAAAGGCAAATCAGCGCTACAAAGAAGTCTCGCTTCCCAACGGTCAAAAGGGCCATGCTGAATAAAGTGTCAAAACCAGAAATGCAGGACAGGCCATGGAGAAACGGGAGCCTTGCTACGCTGATGGGCGGGATGTAAATTGCCAACAGCCACTCTGGAGAAGTGTACGGTGTGTCCTGAAACATCAAAAAACTCAGCTTAGAGAGCATAGGGCACGTCCACTCATGGGCGTCTAAATTCAGAAAACTAAAAATCAGCAAGACACAGGCACCCCAAAGTTTAGGGCTGCTCTGTTGACAAGCACCTCCACTTGGTTACACCTTAAATATCCCAGGAAAGAGAAAAATGGATAAAGAAGTTGTGGTCCTTATGTACAATGGAATATCACTCAGCCATGAAATCAACGTCATAAGGCTAGTAGCAGCATGATGAGTGGATTTAGGTACGACGATTCTAAGTGAAATAAGTCACACAGAAAAAGATACTTATCATAAGATATCACTTATAGAGGGAATGTAAAAACCGCTACCCTTGAACTGAATTACAAAACAGAACAGAGTCACACGTTTAGAAAACACACTATGGCTGCTTAACGGGAAAGGTGAGGTGGGGTGATGCATAAAACAAGGGTTTCAAATTAGCTCAGATAACGATTCCATAAATCAAATATGTAATAGACAAGACCTACTCCTTGCTCAGTGAACTGGACTCAATACCTCCTATTCACCGCCCAAGAATATATCTGACTAGTAAGAATCTTAAAACCTATGTATTGATATCTCTTTGTAAGTGAGTCAACTGGGTGTAAAGTGGCATAAACACAGCAGTGAAAAGCAGCTAAACCCCATTTTAAAAGTCAATTACTTTTAAAAACCCGTGAAACAAAGACAGTGAAAGAGAGAGAAATTCTTACAAAATTCGTTCAGGGGCTGTGATGCCACCTGGATTGACAATATCTAGAACTACAGCTGATTGAGACATAAGGGTGGACACTCTTGGGGCTGAGAGGTCTGGTGAGGTTGGGTGAGCAAACGCAGACCCACTAAAGTAATACTGCGTGGTACCCATCCCATGCGTTCCAAATCTACAGGTTGAAGGGCATCTTCCTACATCGAAAACATGCATATGAAACCCAGAAGATGGTACACCCTGTGATCGGGAAAGGTGTCTAAAACGCACCTCATTTCTCATCTCCTTGTGCTCGGGTTCGCCATTCCAGCCGCTTTACTAGCAATCTCCCTCCTTGGAGAAGCAGCACCTTTAAGCTCCTGTTCCGTACAGGTTGCAATTTGTCCTGAGGATGAACGGGAAGAGGGGGAACCAATGAGAGACTAGCTCTAGGTTTTGGAACAGGCACAGTTCACTCTATTTTCCCATCAAAAAGAAGAATTAACCACAGGCTTAGCCTGCCACCCGGGACCAGAATAGGGCCTGAAGCAATCCTGCGAATTTGCGGCCAGCTCCCAAGAAAGCGAGTTGAGAAATGGAGCTCAGGGGCACTGCAACTCACAAACCTGCAGACTTATAAATGATCACTCTCGTCCACAAATATATTGAGGGAAGGCAACGAAGAGGATTTGAAAGCAAGGCAGAATTGCAGGAAACAGATTTCAGGAGGTAGATTCGAATCGCCTTTAAAGCACAGGAAAAGCGGCAAAACCTCGACAATGATGCCCTTGGCCAAAAAGGGCGTTTGCGTTTTTTCCTGAATATATTCAGGAAAAAACGCATACGCCCTTTTTGGCCAACCAAGCAACCTGGAAAGGGAAATCAGCGCTACAAAGAAGTCTCGCTTCCCAACGGTCAAAAGGGCCATGCTGAATAAAGTGTCAAAACCAGAAATGCAGGACAGGCCATGGAGAAACGGGAGCCTTGCTAAGGTGATGGGCGGGATGTAAATTGCCAACAGCCACTCTGGAGAAGTGTACGGTGTGTCCTGAAACATCTAAAAAACTCAGCTTAGAGAGCATAGGGCACTTGCACTCATGGGCGTCTAATTTCGGAAAACTAAAAATCAGCAAGACACAGGCACTCCAAAGTTTAGGGCTGCTCTGTTGACAAGCACCTCCACTTGGTTACACCTTAAATATCCCAGGAAAGAGAAAAATGGATAAAGAAGTTGTGGTCCTTATGTACAATTGAATATCACTCAGCCAAGAAATCAACGTCATAAGGCTAGTAGCAGCATGATGAGTGGATTTAGGTACGACGATTCTAAGTGAAATAAGTCACACAGAAAAAGATACTTATCATAAGATATCACTGATAGAGGGAATGTAAAAACCGCTACCCTTGAACTGAATTACAAAACAGAACAGAGTCACACGTTTAGAAAACACACTATGGCTGCTTAACGGGAAAGGTGAGGTGGGGTGTTGCATAAAACAAGGGTTTCAAATTAGCTCAGATACCGTTCCATAATCACAATATGTAATAGACAAGACCTACTCCTTGCTCAGTGAACTGGACTCAACACCCCCTATTCACCGCCCAAGAATACATCTGACTAGTAAGAATCTTAAAACCTATGTATTGATATCTCTCTGTAAGTGAGTCAAGTGGGTGTAAAGCGGCATAAACACAGCAGTGAAAACCAGGCAAACCCCATTTTAAAAATCAATTACTTTTAAAAGCCCGTGAAACAAAGACAGTGAAAGAGAGAGAAATTCTTACAAAATTCGTTCAGGGGCTGTGATGCCACCTGGATTGACCATATCTAGACCCACAGCTGATTGAGATATAAGGGTGGACACTCTTGGGGCTGAGAGTTTTGGTGAGGTTGGGTGAGGAAACGCAGACCCTTTAAAGTAATACTGCGTGGTACCCATCCCATGGGTCCCAAATCTCCAGGTTCAAGGGCATCTTCCTACATCGAAAACATGCATATGAAACCCAGAAGATGGTACACCGTGTGATCGGGAAAGGTTTCTAAAACGCACCTCATTTCTCATCTCCTTGTGCTCGGGTTCGCCATTCCAGCCGCTTTACTAGCAATCTCCCTCCTTGGAGAAGCAGCACCTTTAACCTCCTGTTCCGTACATGTTGCAACTTGTCCTGAGGATGAACGGGAAGAGGGGGAACCATTGAGAGACTAGCTCTAGGTGTTGGGACAGGCACAGGTCACTCTATTTTCCCATCAGGAAGAAGAATTAACCACAGGCTCAGCCTGCCGCCCGGGACCAGAATAGGGCCTGAAGCAATCCTGCGCTTTTGCGGCCAGCTCCCAAGAAAGCGAGTTGAAAAATGGAGCTCAGGGGCACGGCAATTCACAAACCTGCAGACTTATAAATGATCACTCTCGTCCACAAATATACTGAGGGAAGGCAACGAAGAGGATTTGAAAGCAAGGCAGAATTGCAGGAAACAGATTTCAGGAGGTAGATTCGAATCGCCTTTAAAGCACAGGAAAAGCGGCAAAACCTCGACAATGATGCCCTTGGCCAAAAAGGGCGTATGCGTTTTTTCCTGAATATATTCAGGAAAAAACGCATACGCCCTTTTTGGCCAACCAAGCAACCTGGAAGGGCAAATCAGCGCTAAAAAGAAGTCTCGCTTCCCAACGGTCAAAAGGGCCATGCTGAATAAAGTGTCAAAACCAGAAATGCAGGACAGGCCATGGAGAAACGGGAGCCTTGCTACACTGATGGACGGGATGTAAATTGCCAACAGCCACTCTGGAGAAGTGTACGGTGTGTCCTGAAACATCTAAAAAACTCAGCTTAGAGAGTATAGGGCACTTCCACTCATGGGCGTCTAAATTCAGAAAACTAAAAATCAGCAAGACACAGGCACCCCAAAGTTTAGGGCTGCTCTGTTGACAAGCGCCTCCACTTCGTTACACCTTAAATATCCCAGGAAAGAGAAAAATGGATAAAGAAGTTGTGGTCCTTATGTACAATGGAATATCACTGAGACATGAAATCAACGTAATAAGGCTAGTAGCAGCATGATGAGTAGATTTAGGTTCGACGATACTAAGTGATATAAGTCACACAGAAAAAGACACTTATCATAAGATATCACTTATAGAGGGAACGTAAAAACCGCTACCCTTGAACTGAATTACAAAACAGAACAGAGTCACACGTTTAGAAAACACACTATGGCTGCTTAACGGGAAAGGTGAGGTGGGGTGATGCATAAAACAAGGGTTTCAAATTAGCTCAGATACCGTTCCATAAACCCAATATGTAATACACAAGACCTACTCCTTGCTCAGTGAACTGGACTCAACACCCCCTATTCACCGACCAAGAATATATCTGACTAGTAAGAATCTTAAAACCTATGTATTGATATCTCTCTGTAAGTGAGTCAAGTGGGTGTAAGGCGGCATAAACACAGCAGTGAAAAGCAGCTAAACCCCATTTTAAAAATCAATTACTTTTAAAAACCCGTGAAACAAAGACAGTGAAAGAGAGAGAAATTCTTACAAAATTCGTTCAGGGGCTGTGATGCCACCTGGATTGACCATATCTAGACCCACAGCTGTTTGAGATATAAGGGTGGACACTCTTGGGGCTGAGAGGTCTGGTGAGGTTGGGTGAGCAAACGCAGACCCACTAAAGTAATACTGCGTGGTACCCATCCCATGGGTTCCAAATCTCCAGGTTCAAGGGCATCTTCCTACATCGAAAACATGCATATGAAACCCAGAAGATGGTACACCGTGTGATCGGGAAAGGTTTCTAAAACGCACCTCATTTCTCATCTCCTTGTGCTCGGGTTCGCCATTTCAGCCGCTTTACTAGCAATCTCCCTCCTTGGAGAAGCAGCACCTTTAACCTCCTGTTCCGTACATGTTGCAATTTGTCCTGAGGATGAACGGGAAGAGGGGGAACCATTGAGAGACTAGCTCTAGGTGTTGGGACAGGCACAGGTCACTCTATTTTCCCATCAGGAAGAAGAATTAACCACAGGCTCAGCCTGCCGCCCGGGACCAGAATAGGGCCTGAAGCAATCCTGCGCTTTTGCGGCCAGCTCCCAAGAAAGCGAGTTGAAAAATGGAGCTCAGGGGCACTGCAATTCACAAACCTGCAGACTTATAAATGATCACTCTCGTCCTCAAATATATTGGGGGAAGGCAACGAAGAGGATTTGAAAGCAAGGCAGAATTGCAGGAAACAGATTTCAGGAGGTAGATTCGAATCGCCTTTAAAGCACAGGAAAAGCGGCAAAACCTCGACAATGATGCCCTTGGCCAAAAAGGGCGTATGCGTTTTTTCCTGAATATATTCAGGAAAAAACGCATACGCCCTTTTTGGCCAACCAAGCAACCTGGAAAGGCAAATCAGCGCTACAAAGAAGTCTCGCTTCCCAACGGTCAAAAGGGCCATGCTGAATAAAGTGTCAAAACCAGAAAAGCAGGACAGGCCATGGAGAAACGGGAGCCTTGCTACGCTGATGGGCGGGATGTAAATTGCCAACAGCCACTCTGGAGAAGTGTACGGTGTGTCCTGAAACATCAAAAAACTCAGCTTAGAGAGCATAGGGCACTTCCACTCATGGGCGTCTAAATTCGGAAAACTAAAAATCAGCAAGACACAGGCACCCCAAAGTTTAGGGCTGCTCTGTTGACAAGCACCTCCACTTGGTTACACCTTAAATATCCCAGGAAAGAGAAAAATGGATAAAGAAGTTGTGGTCCTTATGTACAATGGAATATCACTCAGCCAAGAAATCAACGTCATAAGGCTAGTAGCAGCATGATGAGTGGATTTAGGTACGACGATTCTAAGTGAAATAAGTCACACAGAAAAAGATACTTATCATAAGATATCACTGATAGAGGGAATGTAAAAACCGCTACCCTTGAACTGAATTACAAAACATAACAGAGTCACACGTTTAGAAAACACACTATGGCTGCTTAACGGGAAAGGTGAGGTGGGGTGTTGCATAAAACAAGGGTTTCAAATTAGCTCCGATACCGTTCCATAAACCCAATATATAATAGACAAGACCTACTCCTTGCTCAGTGAACTGGACTCAACACCCCCTATTCACCGCCCAAGAATATATCTGACTAGTAAGAATCTTAAAACCTATGTATTGATATCTCTCTGTAAGTGAGTCAAGTGGGTGTAAAGTGGCATAAACACAGCAGTGAAAAGCAGCTAAACCCCATTTTAAAAATCAATTACTTTTAAAAACCCGTGAAACAAAGACAGTGAAAGAGAGAGAAATTCTTATAAAATTCGTTCAGGGGCTGTGATGCCACCTGGATTGACCATATCTAGACCCACAGCTGGATGAGACATAAGGGTGGACACTCTTGGGGCTGAGAGGTTTGGTGAGGTTGGGTGAGGAAACGCAGACCCTTTAAAGTAATACTGCGTGGTACCCATCCCATGGGTCCCAAATCTCCAGGTTCAAGGGCATCTTCCTACATCGAAAACATGCATATGAAACCCAGAAGATGGTACACCGTGTGATCGGGAAAGGTTTCTAAAACGCACCTCATTTCTCATCTCCTTGTGCTCGGGTTCGCCATTCCAGCCGCTTTACTAGCAATCTCCCTCCTTGGAGAAGCAGCACCTTTAACCTCCTGTTCCGTACATGTTGCAATTTGTCCTGAGGATGAACGGGAAGAGGGGGAACCATTGAGAGACTAGCTCTAGGTGTTGGGACAGGCACAGGTCACTGTATTTTCCCATCATGAAGAAGAATTAACAACAGGCTCAGCCTGCCGCCCGGGACCAGAATAGGGCCTGAAGCAATCCTGCGCTTTTGCGGCCAGCTCCCAAGAAAGCGAGTTGAAAAATGGAGCTCAGGGGGACTGCAATTCACAAACCTGCAGACTTATAAATGATCACTCTCGTCCACAAATATACTGAGGGAAGACAACGAAGAGGATTTGAAAGCAAGGCAGAATTGCAGCAAACAGATTTCAGGAGGTAGATTCGAATCGCCTTTAAAGCACAGGAAAAGCGGCAAAACCTCGACAATGATGCCCTTGGCCAAAAAGGGCGTATGCGTTTTTTCCTGAATATATTCAGGAAAAAACGCATACGCCCTTTTTGGCCAACGAATCAACCTGGAAAGGGAAATCAGCGCTACAAAGAAGTCTCGCTTCCCAACGGTCAAAAGGTCCCTGCTGAATAAAGTGTCAAAACCAGAAATGCAGGACAGGCCATGGAGAAACGGGAGCCTTGCTAAGGTGATGGGCGGGATGTAAATTGCCAACAGCCACTCTGGAGAAGCGTACGGTGTGTCCTGAAACATCTAAAAAACTCAGCTTAGAGAGCAGAGGGCACTTCCACTCATGGGCGTCTAAATTCAGAAAACTAAAAATCAGCAAGACACAGGCACCCCAAAGTTTAGGGCTGCTCTGTTGACAAGCACCTCCACTTCGTTACACCTTAAATATACCAGGAAAGAGAAAAATGGATAAAGAAGTTGTGGTCCTTATATACAATGGAATATCACTCAGCCATGAAATCAACGTCATAAGGCTAGTAGCAGCATGATGAGTTGATTTAGGTACAACGATTCTAAGTGATATAAGTCACACAGAAAAAGACACTTATCATAAGATATCACTTATAGAGGGAATGTAAAAACCGCTACCCTTGAACTGAATTACAAAACAGAACAGAGTCACACGTTTAGAAAACACACTATGGCGGCTTAACGGGAAAGGTGAGGTGGGGTGATGCATAAAACAAGGGTTTCAAATTAGCTCAGATACCGTTCCATAAACCCAATATGTAATAGACAAGACCTACTCCTTGCTCAGTGAACTGGACTCAACACCCCCTATTCACCGCCCAAGAATATATCTGACTAGTAAGAATCTTAAAACCTATGTATTGATATCTCTCTGTAAGTGAGTCAAGTGGGTGTAAAGCGGCATAAACACAGCAGTGAAAAGCAGCTAAACCCCATTTTAAAAATCAATTACTTTTATAAACCCGTGAAACAAAGACAGTGAAAGAGAGAGAAAATCTTACAAAATTCGTTCAGGGGCTGTGATGCCACCTGGATTGACCATATCTAGACCCACAGCTGATTGAGACATAAGGGTGGACTCTCTTGGGGCTGAGAGGTGTGGTGAGGTTGGGTGAGGAAACGCAGACCCTTTAGAGTAATACTGCGTGGTACCCATCCCATGGGTCCCAAATCTCCAGGTTCAAGGGCATCTTCCTACATCGAAAACATGCATGAGAAACCCAGAAGATGGTACACCGAGTGATCGGGAAAGGTTTCTAAAACGCACCTCATTTCTCATCTCCTTGTGCTCGGGTTCGCCATTCCAGCCGCTTTACTAGCAATCTCCCTCCTTGGAAAAGCAGCACCTTTAACCTCCTGTTCCGTACAGGTTGCAATTTGTCCTGAGGATGAAAGGGAAGAGGGGGAAGCAATGAGAGACTAGCTCTAGGTGTTGGGACAGGCACAGGTCACTCTATTTTCCCATCAGGAAGAAGAATTAACCACAGGATCAGCCTTCCGCCCGGGACCAGAATAGGGCCTGAAGCAATCCTGCGCTTTTGCGGCCAGCTCCCAAGAAAGCGAGTTGAAAAATGGAGCTCAGGGGCACTGCAATTCACAAACCTGAGACTTATAAATGATCACTCTCGTCCTCAAATATATTGGGGGAAGGCAACGAAGAAGATTTGAAAGCAAGGCAGAATTGCAGGAAACAGATTTCAGGAGGTAGATTCGAATCGCCTTTAAAGCACAGGAAAAGCGGCAAAACCTCGACAATGATGCCCTTGGCCAAAAAGGGCGTATGCGTTTTTTCCTGAATATATTCAGCAAAAAACGCATACGCCCTTTTTGGCCAACCAAGCAACCTGGAAAGGCAAATCAGCGCTACAAAGAAGTCTCGCTTCCCAACGGTCAAAAGGGCCATGCTGAATAAAGTGTCAAAACCAGAAATGCAGGACAGGCCATGGAGAAACGGGAGGCTTGCTACGCTGATGGGCGGGATGTAAATTGCCAACAGCCACTCTGGAGAAGTGTACGGTGTGTCCTGAAACATCAAAAAACTCAGCTTAGAGAGCATAGGGCACTTCCACTCATGGGCGTCTAAATTCGGAAAACTAAAAATCAGCAAGACACAGGCACCCCAAAGTTTAGGGCTGCTCTGTTGACAAGCACCTCCACTTGGTTACACCTTAAATATCCCAGGAAAGAGAAAAATGGATAAAGAAGTTGTGGTCCTTATGTACAATGGAATATCACTCACCCAAGAAATCAACGTCATAAGGCTAGTAGCAGCATGATGAGTGGATTTAGGTACGACGATTCTAAGTGAAATAAGTCACACAGAAAAAGATACTTATCATAAGATATCACTGATAAAGGGAATGTAAAAACCGCTACCCTTGAACTGAATTACAAAACATAACAGAGTCACACGTTTAGAAAACACACTATGGCTGCTTAACGGGAAAGGTGAGGTGGGGTGTTGCATAAAACAAGGGTTTCAAATTAGCTCCGATACCGTTCCATAAACCCAATATATAATAGACAAGACCTACTCATTGCTCAGTGAACTGGACTCAACACCCCCTATTCACCGCCCAAGAATATATCTGACTAGTAAGAATCTTAAAACCTATGTATTGATATCTCTCTGTAAGTGAGTCAAGTGGGTGTAAAGTGGCATAAACACAGCAGTGAAAAGCAGCTAAACCCCATTTTAAAAATCAATTACTTTTAAAAACCCGTGAAACAAAGACAGTGAAAGAGAGAGAAATTCTTATAAAATTCGTTCAGGGGCTGTGATGCCACCTGGATTGACCATATCTAGACCCACAGCTGGATGAGACATAAGGGTGGACACTCTTGGGTCTGAGAGGTTTGTTGAGGTTGGGTGAGGAAACGCAGACCCTTTAAAGTAACACTGCGTGGTACCCATCCCATGGGTCCCAAATCTCCAGGTTCAAGGGCATCTTCCTACATCGAAAACATGCATATGAAACCCAGAAGATGGTACACCGTGTGATCGGGAAAGGTTTCTAAAACGCACCTCATTTCTCATCTCCTTGTGCTCGGGTTCGCCATTCCAGCCGCTTTACTAGCAATCTCCCTCCTTGGAGAAGCAGCACCTTTAACCTCCTGTTCCGTACATGTTGCAATTTGTCCTGAGGATGAACGGGAAGAGGGGGAACCATTGAGAGACTAGCTCTAGGTGTTGGGACAGGCACAGGTCACTCTATTTTCCCATCAGGAAGAAGAATTAACCACAGGCTCAGCCTGCCTCCCGGGACCAGAATAGGGCCTGAAGCAATCCTGCGCTTTTGCGGCCAGCTCCCAAGAAAGCGAGTTGAAAAATGGAGCTCAGGGGCACTGCAATTCACAAACCTGCAGACTTATAAATGATCACTGTCGTCCACAAATATACTGAGGGAAGGCAACGAAGAGGATTTGAAAGCAAGGCAGAATTGCAGGAAACAGATTTCAGGAGGTAGATTCGAATCGCCTTTAAAGCACAGGAAAAGCGGCAAAACCTCGACAATGATACCCTTGGCCAAAAAGGGCGTATGCGTTTTTTCCTGAATATATTCAGGAAAAAACGCATACGCCCTTTTTGGCCAACCAAGCAACCTGGAAAGGCAAATCAGCGCTACAAAGAAGTCTCGCTTCCCAACGGTCAAAAGGGCCATGCTGAATAAAGTGTCAAAACCAGAAATGCAGGACAGGCCATGGAGAAACGGGAGCCTTGCTACGCTGATGGGCGGGATGTAAATTGCCAACAGCCACTCTGGAGAAGTGTACGGTGTGTCCTGAAACATCAAAAAACTCAGCTTAGAGAGCATAGGGCACGTCCACTCATGGGCGTCTAAATTCAGAAAACTAAAAATCAGCAAGACACAGGCACCCCAAAGTTTAGGGCTGCTCTGTTGACAAGCACCTCCACTTGGTTACACCTTAAATATCCCAGGAAAGAGAAAAATGGATAAAGAAGTTGTGGCCCTTATGTACAATGGAATATCACTCAGCCAAGAAATCAACGTCATAAGGCTAGTAGCAGCATGATGAGTGGATTGAGGTACAACGATACTAAGTGATATAAGTCACACAGAAAAAGACACTTATCATAAGATATCACTTATAGAGGGAATGTAAAAACCGCTACCCTTGAACTGAATTACAAAACAGAACAGAGTCACACGTTTAGAAAACACACTATGGCTGCTTAACGGGAAAGGTGAGGTGGGGTGATGCATAAAACAAGGGTTTCAAATTAGCTCAGATACCGTTCCATAAACCCAATATGTAATAGACAAGACCTACTCCTTGCTCAGTGAAGTGGACTCAACACCCCCTATTCACCGACCAAGAATATATCTGACTAGTAAGAATCTTAAAACCTATGTATTGATATCTCTCTGTAAGTGAGTCAAGTGGGTGTAAAGCGGCATAAACACAGCAGTGAAAAGCAGCTAAACCCCATTTTAAAAATCAATTACTTTTAAAAACGCGTGAAACAAAGACAGTGAAAAAGAGAGAAAATCTTACAAAATTCGTTCAGGGGCTGTGATGCCACCTGGATTGACCATATCTACACCCACAGCTGATTGAGACATAAGGGTGGACTCTCTTGGGGCTGAGAGGTGTGGTGAGGTTGGGTGAGGAAACGCAGACCCTTTAGAGTAATAGTGCGTGGTACCCATCCCATGGGTCCCAAATCTCCAGGTTCAAGGGCATCTTCCTACATCGAAAACATGCATGAGAAACCCAGAAGATGGTACACCGAGTGATCGGGAAAGGTTTCTAAAACGCACCTCATTTCTCATCTCCTTGTGCTCGGGTTCCCCATTCCAGTCGCTTTACTAGCAATCTCCCTCCTTGGAAAAGCAGCACCTTTAAACTCCTGTTCCGTACAGGTTGCAATTTGTCCTGAGGATGAACGGGAAGAGGGGGAACCAATGAGAGACTAGCTCTAGGTGTTGGGACAGGCACAGGTCACTCTATTTTCCCATCAGGAAGAAGAATTAACCACAGGCTCAGCCTACCTCCCGGGACCAGAATAGGGCCTGAAGCAATCCTGCGCTTTTGCGGCCAGCTCCCAAGAAAGCGAGTTGAAAAATGGAGCTCAGGGGCACTGTAATTCACAAACCTGCAGATTATAAATGTTCACTCTCGTCCACAAATATATTGAGGGAAGGCAACGAAGAGGATTTGAAAGCAAGGCAGAATTGCAGGAAACAGATTTCAGGAGGTAGATTCGAATCGCCTTTAAAGCACAGGAAAAGCGGCAAAACCTCGAAAATGATGCCCTTGGCCAAAAAGGGCGTATGCGTTTTTTCCTGAATATATTCAGGAAAAAACGCATACGCCCTTTTTGGCCAACCAAGCAACCTGGAAGGGCAAATCAGCGCTACAAAGAAGTCTCGCTTCCCAACGGTCAAAAGGGCCATGCTGAATAAAGTGTCAAAACCAGAAATGCAGGACAGGCCATGGAGAAACGGGAGCCTTGCTACACTGATGGACGGGATGTAAATAGCCAACAGCCACTCTGGAGAAGTGTACGGTGTGTCCTGAAACATCTAAAAAACTCAGCTTAGAGAGCATAGGGCACTTCCACTCATGGGCGTCTAAATTCAGAAAACTAAAAATCAGCAAGACACAGGCACCCCAAAGTTTAGGGCTGCTCTGTTGACAAGCGCCTCCACTTCGTTACACCTTAAATATACCAGGAAAGAGAAAAATGGATAAAGAAGTTGTGGTCCTTATGTACAATGGAATATCACTGAGACATGAAATCAACGTAATAAGGCTAGTAGCAGCATGATGAGTAGATTTAGGTTCGACGATACTAAGTGATATAAGTCACACAGAAAAAGAAACTTATCATAAGATATCACTTATAGAGGGAATGTAAAAACCGCTACCCTTGAACTGAATTACAAAACAGAACAGAGTCACACGTTTAGAAAACACACTATGGCTGCTTAACGGGAAAGGTGAGGTGGGGTGATGCATAAAACAAGGGTTTCAAATTAGCTCAGATACCGTTCCATAAACCCAATATGTAATAGACAAGACCTACTCCTTGCTCAGTGAAGTGGACTCAACACCCCCTATTCACCGACCAAGAATATATCTGACTAGTAAGAATCTTAAAACCTATGTATTGATATCTCTCTGTAAGTGAGTCAAGTGGGTGTAAAGCGGCATAAACACAGCAGTGAAAAGCAGCTAAACCCCATTTTAAAAATCAATTACTTTTAAAAACGCGTGAAACAAAGACAGTGAAAAAGAGAGAAAATCTTACAAAATTCGTTCAGGGGCTGTGATGCCACCTGGATTGACCATATCTAGACCCACAGCTGATTGAGACATAAGGGTGGACTCTCTTGGGGCTGAGAGGTGTGGTGAGGTTGGGTGAGGAAACGCAGACCCTTTAGAGTAATAGTGCGTGGTACCCATCCCATGGGTCCCAAATCTCCAGGTTCAAGGGCATCTTCCTACATCGAAAACATGCATGAGAAACCCAGAAGATGGTACACCGAGTGATCGGGAAAGGTTTCTAAAACGCACCTCATTTCTCATCTCCTTGTGCTCGGGTTCCCCATTCCAGTCGCTTTACTAGCAATCTCCCTCCTTGGAAAAGCAGCACCTTTAAACTCCTGTTCCGTACAGGTTGCAATTTGTACTGAGGATGAACGGGAAGAGGGGGAACCAATGAGAGACTAGCTCTAGGTGTTGGGACAGGCACAGGTCACTCTATTTTCCCATCAGGAAGAAGAATTAACCACAGGCTCAGCCTACCTCCCGGGACCAGAATAGGGCCTGAAGCAATCCTGCGCTTTTGCAGCCAGCTCCCAAGAAAGCGAGTTGAAAAATGGAGCTCAGGGGCACTGTAATTCACAAACCTGCAGACTTATAAATGTTCACTCTCGTCCACAAATATATTGAGGGAAGGCAACGAAGAGGATTTGAAAGCAAGGCAGAATTGCAGGAAACAGATTTCAGGAGGTAGATTCGAATCGCCTTTAAAGCACAGGAAAAGCGGCAAAACCTCGAAAATGATGCCCTTGGCCAAAAAGGGCGTATGCGTTTTTTCCTGAATATATTCAGGAAAACATGCATACGCCCTTTTTGGCCAACCAAGCAACCTGGAAAGGGAAATCAGAGCTACAAAGAAGTCTCGCTTCCCAACGGTCAAAAGGGCCATGCTGAATAAAGTGTCAAAACCAGAAATGCAGGACAGGCCATGGAGAAACGGGAGCCTTGCTACACTGATGGACGGGATGTAAATTGCCAACAGCCACTCTGGAGAAGTGTACGGTGTGTCCTGAAACATCTAAAAAACTCAGCTTAGAGAGCATAGGGCACTTCCACTCATGGGCGTCTAAATTCAGAAAACTAAAAATCAGCGAGACACAGGCACCCCAAAGTTTAGGGCTGCTCTGTTGACAAGCACCTCCACTTCGTTACACCTTAAATATCCCAGGAAAGAGAAAAATGGATAAAGAAGTTGTGGTCCTTATGTACAATGCAATATCACTCATCCATGAAATCAACGTAATAAGGCTAGTAGCAGCATGATGAGTAGATTTAGGTTCGACGATTCTAAGTGATATAAGTCACACAGAAAAAGATACTTATCATAAGATATCGCTTATAGAGGGAATGTAAAAACCGCTACCCTTGAACTGAATTACAAAACAGAACAGAGTCACACGTTTAGAAAACACACTATGGCTGCTTAACGGGAAAGGTGAGGTGGGGTGATGCATAAAACAAGGGTTTCAAATTAGCTCAGATACCGATTCCATAAACCCAATATGTAATAGACAAGACCTACTCCTTGCTCAGTGAACTGGACTCAATACCTCCTATTCACCGCCCAAGAATATATCTGACTAGTAAGAATCTTAAAACCTATGTATTGATATCTCTTTGTAAGTGAGTCAACTGGGTGTAAATTGGCATAAACACAGCAGTGAAAAGCAGCTAAACCCCATTTTAAAAATCAATTACTTTTAAAAACCCGTGAAACAAAGACAGTGAAAGAGAGAGAAATTCTTACAATATTCGTTCAGGGGCTGTGATGCCACCTGGATTGACAATATCTAGAACCACAGCTGATTGAGACATAAGGGTGGACACTCTTGGGGCTGAGAGGTTTGGTGAGGTTGGGTGAGGAAACGCAGACCCTTTAAAGTAATACTGCGTGGTACCCATCCCATGGGTCCCAAATCTCCAGGTTCAAGGGCATCTTCCTACATCGAAAACATGCATATGAAACCCAGAAGATGGTACACCGTGTTATCGGGAAAGGTTTCTAAAACGCACCTCATTTCTCATCTCCTTGTGCTCGGGTTCGCCATTCCAGCCGCTTTACTAGCAATCTCCCTCCTTGGAGAAGCAGCACCTTTAACCTCCTGTTCCGTACATGTTGCAATTTATCCTGAGGATGAACGGGAAGAGGGGGAACCATTGAGAGACTAGCTCTAGGTGTTGGGACAGGCACAGGTCACTCTATTTTCCCATCAGGAAGAAGAATTAACCACAGGCTCAGCCTGCCGCCCGGGACCAGAATACGGCCTGAAGCAATCCTGCGCTTTTGCGGCCAGCTCCCAAGAAAGCGAGTTGAAAAATGGAGCTCAGGGGCACGGCAATTCACAAACCTGCAGACTTATAAATGATCACTCTCGTCCACAAATATACTGAGGGAAGGCAACGAAGAGGATTTGAAAGCAAGGCAGAATTGCAGGAAACAGATTTCAGGAGGTAGATTCGAATCGCCTTTAAAGCACAGGAAAAGCGGCAAAATCTCGACAATGATGCCCTTGGCCAAAAAGGGCGTATGCGTTTTTTCCTGAATATATTCAGGAAAAAACGCATACGCCCTTTTTGGCCAACCAAGCAACCTGGAAAGGGAAATCAGCGCTACAAAGAAGTCTCGCTTCCCAACGGTCAAAAGGGCCCTGCTGAATAAAGTGTCAAAACCAGAAATGCAGGACAGGCCATGGAGAAACGGGAGCCTTGCTACACTGATGGACGGGATGTAAATTGCCAACAGCCACTCTGGAGAAGTGTACGGTGTGTCCTGAAACATCTAAAAAACTCAGCTTAGAGAGCATAGGGCACTTCCACTCATGGGCGTCTAAATTCAGAAAACTAAAAATCAGCGAGACACAGGCACCCCAAAGTTTAGGGCTGCTCTGTTGACAAGCACCTCCACTTCGTTACACCTTAAATATCCCAGGAAAGAGAAAAATGGATAAAGAAGTTGTGGTCCTTATGTACAATGCAATATCACTCATCCATGAAATCAACGTAATAAGGCTAGTAGCAGCATGATGAGTAGATTTAGGTTCGACGATTCTAAGTGATATAAGTCACACAGAAAAAGATACTTATCATAAGATATCGCTTATAGAGGGAATGTAAAAACCGCTACCCTTGAACTGAATTACAAAACAGAACAGAGTCACACGTTTAGAAAACACACTATGGCTGCTTAACGGGAAAGGTGAGGTGGGGTGATGCATAAAACAAGGGTTTCAAATTAGCTCAGATACCGATTCCATAAACCCAATATGTAATAGACAAGACCTACTCCTTGCTCAGTGAACTGGACTCAATACCTCCTATTCACCGCCCAAGAATATATCTGACTAGTAAGAATCTTAAAACCTATGTATTGATATCTCTTTGTAAGTGAGTCAACTGGGTGTAAATTGGCATAAACACAGCAGTGAAAAGCAGCTAAACCCCATTTTAAAAATCAATTACTTTTAAAAACCCGTGAAACAAAGACAGTGAAAGAGAGAGAAATTCTTACAATATTCGTTCAGGGGCTGTGATGCCACCTGGATTGACAATATCTAGAACCACAGCTGATTGAGACATAAGGGTGGACACTCTTGGGGCTGAGAGGTTTGGTGAGGTTGGGTGAGGAAACGCAGACCCTTTAAAGTAATACTGCGTGGTACCCATCCCATGGGTCCCAAATCTCCAGGTTCAAGGGCATCTTCCTACATCGAAAACATGCATATGAAACCCAGAAGATGGTACACCGTGTTATCGGGAAAGGTTTCTAAAACGCACCTCATTTCTCATCTCCTTGTGCTCGGGTTCGCCATTCCAGCCGCTTTACTAGCAATCTCCCTCCTTGGAGAAGCAGCACCTTTAACCTCCTGTTCCGTACATGTTGCAATTTATCCTGAGGATGAACGGGAAGAGGGGGAACCATTGAGAGACTAGCTCTAGGTGTTGGGACAGGCACAGGTCACTCTATTTTCCCATCAGGAAGAAGAATTAACCACAGGCTCAGCCTGCCGCCCGGGACCAGAATACGGCCTGAAGCAATCCTGCGCTTTTGCGGCCAGCTCCCAAGAAAGCGAGTTGAAAAATGGAGCTCAGGGGCACGGCAATTCACAAACCTGCAGACTTATAAATGATCACTCTCGTCCACAAATATACTGAGGGAAGGCAACGAAGAGGATTTGAAAGCAAGGCAGAATTGCAGGAAACAGATTTCAGGAGGTAGATTCGAATCGCCTTTAAAGCACAGGAAAAGCGGCAAAATCTCGACAATGATGCCCTTGGCCAAAAAGGGCGTATGCGTTTTTTCCTGAATATATTCAGGAAAAAACGCATACGCCCTTTTTGGCCAACCAAGCAACCTGGAAAGGGAAATCAGCGCTACAAAGAAGTCTCGCTTCCCAACGGTCAAAAGGGCCCTGCTGAATAAAGTGTCAAAACCAGAAATGCAGGACAGGCCATGGAGAAACGGGAGCCTTGCTACACTGATGGACGGGATGTAAATTGCCAACAGCCACTCTGGAGAAGTGTACGGTGTGTCCTGAAACATCTAAAAAACTCAGCTTAGAGAGCATAGGGCACTTCCACTCATGGGCGTCTAAACTCGGAAAACTAAAAATCAGCAAGACACAGGCACCCCAAAGTTTAGGGCTGCTCTGTTGACAAGCACCTCCACTTCGTTACACCTTAAATATACCAGGAAAGAGAAAAATGGATAAAGAAGTTGTGGTCCTTATGTACAATGGAATATCACTCAGCCATGAAATCAACGTCATAAGGCTAGGAGCAGCATGATGAGTAGATTTAGGTACGACGATTCTAAGTGATGTAAGTCACACAGAAAAAGACACTTATCATAAGATATCACTTATAGAGGGAATGTAAAAACCGCTACCCTTGAACTGAATTACAAAACAGAACAGAGTCACACGTTTAGAAAACACACTATGGCTGCTTAACGGGAAAGGTGAGGTGGGGTGATGCATAAAACAAGGGTTTCAAATTAGCTCAGATACCGTTCCATAAACCCAATATGTAATAGACAAGACCTACTCCTTGCTCAGTGAACTGGACTCAACACCCCCTATTCACCGTCCAAAAATATATCTGACTAGTAAGAATCTTAAAACCTATGTATTGATATCTCTCTGTAAGTGAGTCAAGTGGGTGTAAAGCGGCATAAACACAGCAGTGAAAAGCAGCTAAACCCCATTTTAAAAATCAATTACTTTTAAAAACACGTGAAACAAAGACAGTGAAAGAGAGAGAAATTCTTATAAAATTCGTTCAGGGGCTGTGATGCCACCTGGATTGACCATATCTAGACCCAGAGCTGGATGAGACATAAGGGTGGACACTCTTGGGGCTGAGAGGTTTGGTGAGGTTGGGTGAGGAAACGCAGACCCTTTAAAGTAATACTGCGTGGTACCCATCCCATGGGTCCCAAATCTCCAGGTTCAAGGGCATCTTCCTACATCGAAAACATGCATATGAAACCCAGAAGATGGTACACCGTGTGATCTGGGAAGGTTTCTAAAACGCACCTCATTTCTCATCTCCTTGTGCTCGGGTTCGCCATTCCAGCCGCTTTACTAGCAATCTCCCTCCTTGGAGAAGCAGCACCTTTAACCTCCTGTTCCGTACATGTTGCAATTTGTCCTGAGGATGAACGGGAAGAGGGGGAACCATTGAGAGACTAGCTCTAGGTGTTGGGACAGGCACAGGTCACTCTATTTTCCCATCAGGAAGAAGAATTAACCACAGGCTCAGCCTGCCGCCCGGGACCAGAATAGGGCCTGAAGCAATCCTGCGCTTTTGCGGCCAGCTCCCAAGAAAGCGAGTTGAAAAATGGAGCTCAGGGGCACTGCAATTCACAAACCTGCAGACTTATAAGTGATCACTCTCGTCCACAAATATACTGAGGGAAGGCAACGAAGAGGATTTGAAAGCAAGGCAGAATTGCAGGAAACAGGTTTCAGGAGGTAGATTCGAATCGCCTTTAAAGCACAGGAAAAGCGGCAAAACCTCGACAATGATGCCCTTGGCCAAAAAGGGCGTATGCGTTTTTTCCTGAATATATTCAGGAAAAAACGCATACGCCCTTTTTGGCCAACCAAGCAACCTGGAAAGGGAAATCAGCGCTACAACGAAGTCTCGCTTCCCAACGGTTAAAAGGGCCATGCTGAATAAGGTGTGAAAACCAGAAATGCAGGACAGGCCATGGAGAAACGGGAGCCTTGCTACACGTATGGGCGGGATGTAAATTGCCAACAGCCACTCTGGAGAAGTGTACGGTGTGTCCTGAAACATCTAAAACACTCAGCTTAGAGAGCATAGGACACTTCCACTCATGGGCGTATAAATTGGGAAAACTAAAAATCAGCAAGACACAGGCACCCGAAAGTTTAGGGCTACTCTATTGACAAGAACATCCACTTCGTTACACCTTAAATATCCCAGGAAAGAGAAAAATGGATAAAGAAATTGCGGTCCTTATGTACAATGGAATATCACTCAGCAATGAAATCAACGTCATAAGGCTAGTAGCAGCATGATGAATGGATTTAGGTACGACGATTCTAAGTGAAATAAGTCACACAGAAAAAGACACTTATCATAAGATATCACTTATAGAGGGAATGTAAAAAACGCTACCCTTGAACTGAATTACAAAAGAGAAGAGTGTCCCACGTTTAGAAAACACACTATGGCTGCTTAACGGGAAAGGTGAGGTGGGGTGATGCATAAAACAAGGGTTTCAAATTAGCTCAGATACCGTTCCATAAACCCAATATGTAATAGACAAGACCTACTGCTTGCTCAGTGAACTGGACTCAATACCTCCTATTCACCGCCCAAGAATATATCTGACTAGTAAGAATCTTAAAACCTATGTATTGATATCTCTCTGTAAGTGAGTCAAGTGGGTGTAAGGCGGCATAAACACAGCAGTGAAAAGCAGCTAAACCCCATTTTAAAAATCAATTACTTTTAAAAACCCGTGAAACAAAGACAGTGAAAGAGAGAGAAATTCTTACAAAATTCGTTCAGGGGCTGTGATGCCACCTGGATTGACCATATCTAGACCCACAGCTGATTGAGATATAAGGGTGCACACTCTTGGGGCTGAGAGTTTTGGTGAGGTTGGGTGAGGAAACGCAGACCCTTTAAAGTAATACTGCGTGGTACCCATCCCATGGGTCCCAAATCTCCAGGTTCAAGGGCATCTTCCTACATCGAAAACATGCATATGAAACCCAGAAGATGGTACACCGTGTGATCGGGAAAGGTTTCTAAAACGCACCTCATTTCTCATCTCCTTGTGCTCGGGTTCGCCATTCCAGCCGCTTTACTAGCAATCTCCCTCCTTGGAGAAGCAGCACCTTTAACCTCCTGTTCCGTACATGTTGCAATTTGTCCTGAGGATGAACGGGAAGAGGGGGAACCAATGAGAGACTAGCTCTAGGTGTTGGGACAGGCACAGGTCACTCTATTTTCCCATCAGGAAGAAGAATTAACCACAGGCTCAGCCTGCCGCCCGGGACCACAATAGGGCCTGAAGCAATCCTGCGCTTTTGCGGCCAGCTCCCAAGAAAGCGAGTTGAAAAATGGAGCTCAGGGGCACTGCAATTCACAAACCTGCAGACTTATAAATGATCACTCTCGTCCTCAAATATATTGGGGGAAGGCAACGAAGAGGATTTGAAAGCAAGGCAGAATTGCAGGAAACAGGTTTCAGGAGGTAGATTCGAATCGCCTTTAAAGCACAGGAAAAGCGGCAAAACCTCGACAATGATGCCCTTGGCCAAAAAGGGCGTATGCGTTTTTTCCTGAATATATTCAGGAAAAAACGCATACGCCCTTTTTGGCCAACCAAGCAACCTGGAAAGGCAAATCAGCGCTACAAAGAATTCTCGCTTCCCAACGGTCAAAAGGGCCATGCTGAATAAAGTGTCAAAACCAGAAATGCAGGACAGGCCATGGAGAAACGGGAGCCTTGCTACGCTGATGGGCGGGATGTAAATTGCCAACAGCCACTCTGGAGAAGTGTACGGTGTGTCCTGAAACATCAAAAAACTCAGCTTAGAGAGCATAGGGCACTTCCACTCATGGGCGTATAATTTGGGAAAACTAAAAATCAGCAAGACACAGGCACCCCAAAGTTTAGGGCTGCTCTGTTGACAAGAACCTCCACTTCGTTACACCTTAAATATCCCAGGAAAGAGAAAAATGGATTAAGAAGTTGTGGTCCTTATGTACAATGGAATATCACTCAGCCAATAAATCAACGTCAAAAGGCTAGTAGCAGCATGATGAGTGGATTTAGGTACGACGATTCTAAGTGAAATAAGTCACACAGAAAAAGACACTTATCATAAGATATCACTTATAGAGGGAATGTAAAAACCGCTACCCTTGAACTGAATTACAAAACAGAACAGAGTCACACGTTTAGAAAACAGACTATGGCTGCTTCACGGGAAAGGTGAGGTGGGGTGTTGCATAAAACAAGGGTTTCAAATTAGCTCAGATACCGTTCCATAAACCCAATATGTAATAGACAAGACCTACTCCTTGCTCAGTGAACTGGACTCAATACCTCCTATTCACCGCCCAAGAATATATCTCACTAGTAAGAATCTTAAAACCTATGTATTGATATCTCTCTGTAAGTGAGTCAAGTGGGTGTAAGGCGGCATAAACACAGCAGTGAAAAGCAGCTAAACCCCATTTTAAAAATCAATTACTTTTAAAAACCCGTGAAACAAAGACAGTGAAAGAGAGAGAAATTCTTACAAAATTCGTTCAGGGGCTGTGATGCCACCTGGATTGACCATATCTAGACCCACAGCTGATTGAGATATAAGGGTGGACTCTCTTGGGGCTGAGAGTTTTGGTGAGGTTGGGTGAGGAAACGCAGACCCTTTAGAGTAATACTGCGTGGTACCCGTCCCATGGGTCCCAAATCTCCAGGTTCAAGGGCATCTTCCTACATCGAAAACATGCATGAGAAACCCAGAAGATGGTACACCGAGTGATCGGGAAAGGTTTCTAAAACGCACCTCATTTCTCATCTCCTTGTGCTCGGGTTCGCCATTCCAGTCGCTTTACTAGCAATCTCCCTCCTTGGAGAAGCAGCACCTTTAACCTCCTGTTCCGTACATGTTGCAATTTGTCCTGAGGATGAACGGGAAGAGGGGGAACCATTGAGAGACTAGCTCTAGGTGTTGGGACAGGCACAGGTCACTCTATTTTCCCATCATGAAGAAGAATTAACAACAGGCTCAGCCTGCCGCCCGGGACCAGAATAGGGCCTGAAGCAATCCTGCGCTTTTGCGGCCAGCTCCCAAGAAAGCGAGTTGAAAAATGGAGCTCAGGGGCACTGCAATTCACAAACCTGCAGACTTATAAATGATCACTCTCGTCCACAAATATACTGAGGGAAGGCAACGAAGAGGATTTGAAAGCAAGGCAGAATTGCAGGAAACAGATTTCAGGAGGTAGATTCGAATCGCCTTTAAAGCACAGGAAAAGCGGCAAAACCTCGACAATGATGCCCTTGGCCAAATAGGGCGTATGCGTTTTTTCTTGAATATATTCAGGAAAAAACGCATACGCCCTTTTTGGCCAACCAAGCAACCTGGAAAGGGAAATCAGCGCTACAAAGAAGTCTCGCTTCCCAACGGTCAAAAGGTCCCTGCTGAATAAAGTGTCAAAACCAGAAATGCAGGACAGGCCATGGAGAAACGGGAGCCTTGCTACACTGATGGACGGGATGTAAATTGCCAACAGCCACTCTGGAGAAGCGTACGGTGTGTCCTGAAACATCTAAAAAACTCAGCTTAGAGAGCATAGGGCACTTCCACTCATGGGCGTCTAAATTCAGAAAACTAAAAATCAGCAAGACACAGGCACCACAAAGTTTAGGGCTGCTCTGTTGACAAGCACCTCCACTTCGTTACACCTTAAATATACCAGGAAAGAGAAAAATGGATAAAGAAGTTGTGGTCCTTATATACAATGGAATATCACTCAGCCATGAAATCAACGTCATAAGGCTAGTAGCAGCATGATGAGTTGATTTAGGTACGACGATTCTAAGTGATATAAGTCACACAGAAAAAGACACTTATCATAAGATATCACTTATAGAGGGAATGTAAAAACCGCTACCCTTGAACTGAATTACAAAACAGAACAGAGTCACACGTTTAGAAAACACACTATGGCTGCTTAACGGGAAAGGTGAGGTGGGGTGATGCATAAAACAAGGGTTTCAAATTAGCTCAGATACCGATTCCATAAACCAAATATGTAATAGACAAGACCTATTCCTTGCTCAGTGAACTGGACTCAATACCTCCTATTCACCGCCCAAGAATATATCTGACTAGTAAGAATCTTAAAACCTATGTATTGATATCTCTTTGTAAGTGAGTCAACTGGGTGTAAAGTGGCATAAACACAGCAGTGAAAAGCAGCTAAACCCCATTTTAAAAGTCAATTACTTTTAAAAACCCGTGAAACAAAGACAGTGAAAGAGAGAGAAATTCTTACAAAATTCGTTCAGGGGCTGTGATGCCACCTGGATTGACAATATCTAGAACTACACCTGATTGAGACATAAGGGTGGACACTCTTGGGGCTGAGAGGTCTGGTGAGGTTGGGTGAGCAAACGCAGACCCACTAAAGTAATACTGCGTGGTACCCATCCCATGGGTTCCAAATCTACAGGTTGAAGGGCATCTTCCTACATCGAAAACATGCATATGAAACCCAGAAGATGGTACACCCTGTGATCGGGAAAGGTGTCTAAAACGCACCTCATTTCTCATCACCTTGTGCTCGGGTTCGCCATTCCAGCCGCTTTACTAGCAATCTCCCTCCTTGGAGAAGCAGCACCTTTAACCTCCTGTTCCGTACATGTTGCAATTTGTCCTGAGGATGAACGGGAAGAGGGGGAACCAATGAGAGACTAGCTCTAGGTGTTGGTACAGGCACAGGTCACTCTATTTTCCCATCAGGAAGAAGAATTAACCACAGGCTCAGCCTGCCGCCCGGGACCAGAATAGGGCCTGAAGCAATCCTGCGCTTTTGCGGACAGCTCCCAAGAAAGCGAGTTGAAAAATGGAGCTCAGGGGAACTGCAATTCACAAACCTGCAGACTTATAAATGATCACTCTCGTCCTCAAATATATTGGGGGAAGGCAACGAAGAGGATTTGAAAGCAAGGCAGAATTGCAGGAAACAGATTTCAGGAGGTAGATTCGAATCGCCTTTAAAGCACAGGAAAAGCGGCAAAACCTCGACAATGATGCCCTTGGCCAAAAAGGGCGTATGCGTTTTTTCCTGAATATATTCAGGAAAAAACGCATACGCCCTTTTTGGCCAACCAAGCAACCTGGAAAGGCAAATCAGCGCTACAAAGAAGTCTCGCTTCCCAACGGTCAAAAGGGCCATGCTGAATAAAGTGTCAAAACCAGAAATGCAGGACAGGCCATGGAGAAACGGGAGCCTTGCTACGCTGATGGGCGGGATGTAAATTGCCAACAGCCACTCTGGAGAAGTGTACGGTGTGTCCTGAAACATCAAAAAACTCAGCTGAGAGAGCATAGGGCACTTCCTCTCATGGGCGGCTAAATTCGGAAAACTAAAAATCAGCAAGACACAGGCACCCCAAAGTTTAGGGCTGCTCTGTTGACAAGCACCTCCACTTGGTTACACCTTAAATATCCCAGGAAAGAGAAAAATGGATAAAGAAGTTGTGGTCCTTATGTACAATGGAATATCACTCAGCCAAGAAATCAACGTCATAAGGCTAGTAGCAGCATGATGAGTGGATTTAGGTACGACGATTCTAAGTGAAATAAGTCACACAGAAAAATATACTTATCATAAGATATCACTGATAGAGGGAATGTAAAAACCGCTACCCTTGAAGTGAATTACAAAACATAACAGAGTCACACGTTTAGAAAACACACTATGGCTGCTTAACGGGAAAGGTGAGGTGGGGTGTTGCATAAAACAAGGGTTTCAAATTAGCTCCGATACCGTTCCACAAACCCAATATATAATAGACAAGACCTACTCATTGCTCAGTGAACTGGACTCAACACCCCCTATTCACCGCCCAAGAATATATCTGACTAGTAAGAATCTTAAAACCTATGTATTGATATCTCTCTGTAAGTGAGTCAAGTGGGTGTAAAGTGGCATAAACACAGCAGTGAAAAGCAGCTAAACCCCATTTTAAAAATCAATTACTTTTAAAAACCCGTGAAACAAAGACAGTGAAAGAGAGAGAAATTCTTATAAAATTCGTTCAGGGGCTGTGATGCCACCTGGATTGACCATATCTAGACCCACAGCTGGATGAGACATAAGGGTGGACACTCTTGGGGCTGAGAGGTTTGGTGAGGTTGGGTGAGGAAACGCAGACCCTTTAAAGTAACACTGCGTGGTACCCATCCCATGGGTCCCAAATCTCCAGGTTCAAGGGCATCTTCCTACATCGAAAACATGCATATGAAATCCAGAAGATGGTACACCGTGTGATCGGGAAAGGTTTCTAAAACGCACCTCATTTCTCATCTCCTTGTGCTCGGGTTCGCCATTCCAGCCGCTTTACTAGCAATCTCCCTCCTTGGAGAAGCAGCACCTTTAACCTCCTGTTCCGTACATGTTGCAATTTGTCCTGAGGATGAACGGGAAGAGGGGGAACCATTGAGAGACTAGCTCTAGGTGTTGGGACAGGCACAGGTCACTCTATTTTCCCATCAGGAAGAAGAATTAACCACAGGCTCAGCCTGCCTCCCGGGACCAGAATAGGGCCTGAAGCAATCCTGCGCTTTTGCGGCCAGCTCCCAAGAAAGCGAGTTGAAAAATGGAGCTCAGGGGCACTGCAATTCACAAACCTGCAGACTTATAAATGATCACTCTCGTCCACAAATATACTGAGGGAAGGCAACGAAGAGGATTTGAAAGCAAGGCAGAATTGCAGGAAACAGATTTCAGGAGGTAGATTCGAATCGCCTTTAAAGCACAGGAAAAGCGGCAAAACCTCGACAATGATGCCCTTGGCCAAAAAGGGCGTATGCGTTTTTTCCTGAATATATTCAGGAAACAACGCATACGCCCTTTTTGGCCAACCAAGCAACCTGGAAATGCAAATCAGCGCTACAAAGAAGTCTCGCTTCCCAACGGTCAAAAGGGCCATGCTGAATAAAGTGTCAAAACCAGAAATGCAGGACAGGCCATGGAGAAACGGGAGCCTTGCTACGCTGATGGGCGGGATGTAAATTGCCAACAGCCACTCTGGAGAAGTGTACGGTGTGTCCTGAAACATCAAAAAACTAAGCTTAGAGAGCATAGGGCACTTCCACTCATGGGCGTCTAAATTCGGAAAACTAGAAATCAGCAAGACACAGGCACCCCAAAGTTTAGGGCTGCTCTGTTGACAAGCACCTCCACTTGGTTACACCTTAAATATCCCAGGAAAGAGAAAAATGCATAAAGCAGTTGTGGTCCTTATGTACAATGGAATATCACTCAGCCAAGAAATCAACGTAATAAGGCTAGTAGCAGCATAATGAGTGGATTTAGGTACGACGATTCTAAGTGAAATAAGTCACACAGAAAACGATACTTATCATAAGATATCACTTATAGAGGGAATGTAAAAACCGCTACCCTTGAATTGAATTACAAAACAGAACAGAGTCACACGTTTAGAAAACACACTATGGCTGCTTAACGGGAAAGGTGAGGTGGGGTGATGCATAAAACAAGGGTTTCAAATTAGCTCAGATACCGTTCCATAAACCCAATATGTAATAGACAAGACCTACTCCTTGCTCAGTGAAGTGGACTCAACACCCCCTATTCACCGACCAAGAATATATCTGACTAGTAAGAATCTTAAAACCTATGTATTGATATCTCTCTGTAAGTGAGTCAAGTGGGTGTAAAGCGGCATAAACACAGCAGTGAAAAGCAGCTAAACCCCATTTTAAAAATCAATTACTTTTAAAAACGCGTGAAACAAAGACAGTGAAAAAGAGAGAAAATCTTACAAAATTCGTTCAGGGGCTGTGATGCCACCTGGATTGACCATATCTAGACCCACAGCTGATTGAGACATAAGGGTGGACTCTCTTGGGGCTGAGAGGTGTGGTGAGGTTGGGTGAGGAAACGCAGACCCTTTAGAGTAATAGTGCGTGGTACCCATCCCATGGGTCCCAAATCTCCAGGTTCAAGGGCATCTTCCTACATCGAAAACATGCATGAGAAACCCAGAAGATGGTACACCGAGTGATCGGGAAAGGTTTCTAAAACGCACCTCATTTCTCATCTCCTTGTGCTCGGGTTCCCCATTCCAGTCGCTTTACTAGCAATCTCCCTCCTTGGAGAAGCAGCACCTTTAACCTCCTGTTCCGTACATGTTGCAATTTATCCTGAGGATGAACGGGAAGAGGGGGAACCATTGAGAGACTAGCTCTAGGTGTTGGGACAGGCACAGGTCACTCTATTTTCCCATCAGGAAGAAGAATTAACCACAGGCTCAGCCTGCCGCCCGGGACCAGAATACGGCCTGAAGCAATCCTGCGCTTTTGCGGCCAGCTCCCAAGAAAGCGAGTTGAAAAATGGAGCTCAGGGGCACGGCAATTCACAAACCTGCAGACTTATAAATGATCACTCTCGTCCACAAATATACTGAGGGAAGGCAACGAAGAGGATTTGAAAGCAAGGCAGAATTGCAGGAAACAGATTTCAGGAGGTAGATTCGAATCGCCTTTAAAGCACAGGAAAAGCGGCAAAATCTCGACAATGATGCCCTTGGCCAAAAAGGGCGTATGCGTTTTTTCCTGAATATATTCAGGAAAAAACGCATACGCCCTTTTTGGCCAACCAAGCAACCTGGAAAGGGAAATCAGCGCTACAAAGAAGTCTCGCTTCCCAACGGTCAAAAGGGCCCTGCTGAATAAAGTGTCAAAACCAGAAATGCAGGACAGGCCATGGAGAAACGGGAGCCTTGCTACACTGATGGACGGGATGTAAATTGCCAACAGCCACTCTGGAGAAGTGTACGGTGTGTCCTGAAACATCTAAAAAACTCAGCTTAGAGAGCATAGGGCACTTCCACTCATGGGCGTCTAAACTCGGAAAACTAAAAATCAGCAAGACACAGGCACCCCAAAGTTTAGGGCTGCTCTGTTGACAAGCACCTCCACTTCGTTACACCTTAAATATACCAGGAAAGAGAAAAATGGATAAAGAAGTTGTGGTCCTTATGTACAATGGAATATCACTCAGCCATGAAATCAACGTCATAAGGCTAGGAGCAGCATGATGAGTAGATTTAGGTACGACGATTCTAAGTGATGTAAGTCACACAGAAAAAGACACTTATCATAAGATATCACTTATAGAGGGAATGTAAAAACCGCTACCCTTGAACTGAATTACAAAACAGAACAGAGTCACACGTTTAGAAAACACACTATGGCTGCTTAACGGGAAAGGTGAGGTGGGGTGATGCATAAAACAAGGGTTTCAAATTAGCTCAGATACCGTTCCATAAACCCAATATGTAATAGACAAGACCTACTCCTTGCTCAGTGAACTGGACTCAACACCCCCTATTCACCGTCCAAAAATATATCTGACTAGTAAGAATCTTAAAACCTATGTATTGATATCTCTCTGTAAGTGAGTCAAGTGGGTGTAAAGCGGCATAAACACAGCAGTGAAAAGCAGCTAAACCCCATTTTAAAAATCAATTACTTTTAAAAACACGTGAAACAAAGACAGTGAAAGAGAGAGAAATTCTTATAAAATTCGTTCAGGGGCTGTGATGCCACCTGGATTGACCATATCTAGACCCACAGCTGGATGAGACATAAGGGTGGACACTCTTGGGGCTGAGAGGTTTGGTGAGGTTGGGTGAGGAAACGCAGACCCTTTAAAGTAATACTGCGTGGTACCCATCCCATGGGTCCCAAATCTCCAGGTTCAAGGGCATCTTCCTACATCGAAAACATGCATATGAAACCCAGAAGATGGTACACCGTGTGATCTGGGAAGGTTTCTAAAACGCACCTCATTTCTCATCTCCTTGTGCTCGGGTTCGCCATTCCAGCCGCTTTACTAGCAATCTCCCTCCTTGGAGAAGCAGCACCTTTAACCTCCTGTTCCGTACATGTTGCAATTTGTCCTGACGATGAACGGGAAGAGGGGGAACCATTGAGAGACTAGCTCTAGGTGTTGGGACAGGCACAGGTCACTCTATTTTCCCATCAGGAAGAAGAATTAACCACAGGCTCAGCCTGCCGCCCGGGACCAGAATAGGGCCTGAAGCAATCCTGCGCTTTTGCGGCCAGCTCCCAAGAAAGCGAGTTGAAAAATGGAGCTCAGGGGCACTGCAATTCACAAACCTGCAGACTTATAAGTGATCACTCTCGTCCACAAATATACTGAGGGAAGGCAACGAAGAGGATTTGAAAGCAAGGCAGAATTGCAGGAAACAGGTTTCAGGAGGTAGATTCGAATCGCCTTTAAAGCACAGGAAAAGCGGCAAAACCTCGACAATGATGCCCTTGGCCAAAAAGGGCGTATGCGTTTTTTCCTGAATATATTCAGGAAAAAACGCATACGCCCTTTTTGGCCAACCAAGCAACCTGGAAAGGGAAATCAGCGCTACAACGAAGTCTCGCTTCCCAACGGTTAAAAGGGCCATGCTGAATAAGGTGTGAAAACCAGAAATGCAGGACAGGCCATGGAGAAACGGGAGCCTTGCTACACGTATGGGCGGGATGTAAATTGCCAACAGCCACTCTGGAGAAGTGTACGGTGTGTCCTGAAACATCTAAAACACTCAGCTTAGAGAGCATAGGACACTTCCACTCATGGGCGTATAATTTGGGAAAACTAAAAATCAGCAAGACACAGGCACCCCAAAGTTTAGGGCTGCTCTGTTGACAAGAACCTCCACTTCGTTACACCTTAAATATCCCAGGAAAGAGAAAAATGGATTAAGAAGTTGTGGTCCTTATGTACAATGGAATATCACTCAGCCAATAAATCAACGTCAAAAGGCTAGTAGCAGCATGATGAGTGGATTTAGGTACGACGATTCTAAGTGAAATAAGTCACACAGAAAAAGACACTTATCATAAGATATCACTTATAGAGGGAATGTAAAAACCGCTACCCTTGAACTGAATTACAAAACAGAACAGAGTCACACGTTTAGAAAACAGACTATGGCTGCTTCACGGGAAAGGTGAGGTGGGGTGTTGCATAAAACAAGGGTTTCAAATTAGCTCAGATACCGTTCCATAAACCCAATATGTAATAGACAAGACCTACTCCTTGCTCAGTGAACTGGACTCAATACCTCCTATTCACCGCCCAAGAATATATCTCACTAGTAAGAATCTTAAAACCTATGTATTGATATCTCTCTGTAAGTGAGTCAAGTGGGTGTAAGGCGGCATAAACACAGCAGTGAAAAGCAGCTAAACCCCATTTTAAAAATCAATTACTTTTAAAAACCCGTGAAACAAAGACAGTGAAAGAGAGAGAAATTCTTACAAAATTCGTTCAGGGGCTGTGATGCCACCTGGATTGACCATATCTAGACCCACAGCTGATTGAGATATAAGGGTGGACACTCTTGGGGCTGAGAGTTTTGGTGAGGTTGGGTGAGGAAACGCAGACCCTTTAGAGTAATACTGCGTGGTACCCGTCCCATGGGTCCCAAATCTCCAGGTTCAAGGGCATCTTCCTACATCGAAAACATGCATGAGAAACCCAGAAGATGGTACACCGAGTGATCGGGAAAGGTTTCTAAAACGCACCTCATTTCTCATCTCCTTGTGCTCGGGTTCGCCATTCCAGTCGCTTTACTAGCAATCTCCCTCCTTGGAGAAGCAGCACCTTTAACCTCCTGTTCCGTACATGTTGCAATTTGTCCTGAGGATGAACGGGAAGAGGGGGAACCATTGAGAGACTAGCTCTAGGTGTTGGGACAGGCACAGGTCACTCTATTTTCCCATCATGAAGAAGAATTAACAACAGGCTCAGCCTGCCGCCCGGGACCAGAATAGGGCCTGAAGCAATCCTGCGCTTTTGCGGCCAGCTCCCAAGAAAGCGAGTTGAAAAATGGAGCTCAGGGGCACTGCAATTCACAAACCTGCAGACTTATAAATGATCACTCTCGTCCACAAATATACTGAGGGAAGGCAACGAAGAGGATTTGAAAGCAAGGCAGAATTGCAGGAAACAGATTTCAGGAGGTAGATTCGAATCGCCTTTAAAGCACAGGAAAAGCGGCAAAACCTCGACAATGATGCCCTTGGCCAAATAGGGCGTATGCGTTTTTTCCTGAATATATTCAGGAAAAAACGCATACGCCCTTTTTGGCCAACCAAGCAACCTGGAAAGGGAAATCAGCGCTACAAAGAAGTCTCGCTTCCCAACGGTCAAAAGGTCCCTGCTGAATAAAGTGTCAAAACCAGAAATGCAGGACAGGCCATGGAGAAACGGGAGCCTTGCTACACTGATGGACGGGATGTAAATTGCCAACAGCCACTCTGGAGAAGCGTACGGTGTGTCCTGAAACATCTAAAAAACTCAGCTTAGAGAGCATAGGGCACTTCCACTCATGGGCGTCTAAATTCAGAAAACTAAAAATCAGCAAGACACAGGCACCACAAAGTTTAGGGCTGCTCTGTTGACAAGCACCTCCACTTCGTTACACCTTAAATATACCAGGAAAGAGAAAAATGGATAAAGAAGTTGTGGTCCTTATATACAATGGAATATCACTCAGCCATGAAATCAACGTCATAAGGCTAGTAGCAGCATGATGAGTTGATTTAGGTACGACGATTCTAAGTGATATAAGTCACACAGAAAAAGACACTTATCATAAGATATCACTTATAGAGGGAATGTAAAAACCGCTACCCTTGAACTGAATTACAAAACAGAACAGAGTCACACGTTTAGAAAACACACTATGGCTGCTTAACGGGAAAGGTGAGGTGGGGTGATGCATAAAACAAGGGTTTCAAATTAGCTCAGATACCGATTCCATAAACCAAATATGTAATAGACAAGACCTATTCCTTGCTCAGTGAACTGGACTCAATACCTCCTATTCACCGCCCAAGAATATATCTGACTAGTAAGAATCTTAAAACCTATGTATTGATATCTCTTTGTAAGTGAGTCAACTGGGTGTAAAGTGGCATAAACACAGCAGTGAAAAGCAGCTAAACCCCATTTTAAAAGTCAATTACTTTTAAAAACCCGTGAAACAAAGACAGTGAAAGAGAGAGAAATTCTTACAAAATTCGTTCAGGGGCTGTGATGCCACCTGGATTGACAATATCTAGAACTACACCTGATTGAGACATAAGGGTGGACACTCTTGGGGCTGAGAGGTCTGGTGAGGTTGGGTGAGCAAACGCAGACCCACTAAAGTAATACTGCGTGGTACCCATCCCATGGGTTCCAAATCTACAGGTTGAAGGGCATCTTCCTACATCGAAAACATGCATATGAAACCCAGAAGATGGTACACCCTGTGATCGGGAAAGGTGTCTAAAACGCACCTCATTTCTCATCACCTTGTGCTCGGGTTCGCCATTCCAGCCGCTTTACTAGCAATCTCCCTCCTTGGAGAAGCAGCACCTTTAACCTCCTGTTCCGTACATGTTGCAATTTGTCCTGAGGATGAACGGGAAGAGGGGGAACCAATGAGAGACTAGCTCTAGGTGTTGGTACAGGCACAGGTCACTCTATTTTCCCATCAGGAAGAAGAATTAACCACAGGCTCAGCCTGCCGCCCGGGACCAGAATAGGGCCTGAAGCAATCCTGCGCTTTTGCGGACAGCTCCCAAGAAAGCG
Source organism: Balaenoptera physalus (assembly GCF_965194825.1). Taxonomy (NCBI): domain Eukaryota; kingdom Metazoa; phylum Chordata; class Mammalia; order Artiodactyla; family Balaenopteridae; genus Balaenoptera; species Balaenoptera physalus. Next base: position 35,688 of record NW_028125278.1, read on the forward strand.
AGTTGAAAAATGGAGCTCAGGGGAACTGCAATTCACAAACCTGCAGACTTATAAATGATCACTCTCGTCCTCAAATATATTGGGGGAAGGCAACGAAGAGGATTTGAAAGCAAGGCAGAATTGCAGGAAACAGATTTCAGGAGGTAGATTCGAATCGCCTTTAAAGCACAGGAAAAGCGGCAAAACCTCGACAATGATGCCCTTGGCCAAAAAGGGCGTATGCGTTTTTTCCTGAATATATTCAGGAAAAAACGCATACGCCCTTTTTGGCCAACCAAGCAACCTGGAAAGGCAAATCAGCGCTACAAAGAAGTCTCGCTTCCCAACGGTCAAAAGGGCCATGCTGAATAAAGTGTCAAAACCAGAAATGCAGGACAGGCCATGGAGAAACGGGAGCCTTGCTACGCTGATGGGCGGGATGTAAATTGCCAACAGCCACTCTGGAGAAGTGTACGGTGTGTCCTGAAACATCAAAAAACTCAGCTGAGGGAGCATAGGGCACTTCCTCTCATGGGCGGCTAAATTCGGAAAACTAAAAATCAGCAAGACACAGGCACCCCAAAGTTTAGGGCTGCTCTGTTGACAAGCACCTCCACTTGGTTACACCTTAAATATCCCAGGAAAGAGAAAAATGGATAAAGAAGTTGTGGTCCTTATGTACAATGGAATATCACTCAGCCAAGAAATCAACGTCATAAGGCTAGTAGCAGCATGATGAGTGGATTTAGGTACGACGATTCTAAGTGAAATAAGTCACACAGAAAAATATACTTATCATAAGATATCACTGATAGAGGGAATGTAAAAACCGCTACCCTTGAAGTGAATTACAAAACATAACAGAGTCACACGTTTAGAAAACACACTATGGCTGCTTAACGGGAAAGGTGAGGTGGGGTGTTGCATAAAACAAGGGTTTCAAATTAGCTCCGATACCGTTCCACAAACCCAATATATAATAGACAAGACCTACTCATTGCTCAGTGAACTGGACTCAACACCCCCTATTCACCGCCCAAGAATATATCTGACTAGTAAGAATCTTAAAACCTATGTATTGATATCTCTCTGTAAGTGAGTCAAGTGGGTGTAAAGTGGCATAAACACAGCAGTGAAAAGCAGCTAAACCCCATTTTAAAAATCAATTACTTTTAAAAACCCGTGAAACAAAGACAGTGAAAGAGAGAGAAATTCTTATAAAATTCGTTCAGGGGCTGTGATGCCACCTGGATTGACCATATCTAGACCCACAGCTGGATGAGACATAAGGGTGGACACTCTTGGGGCTGAGAGGTTTGGTGAGGTTGGGTGAGGAAACGCAGACCCTTTAAAGTAACACTGCGTGGTACCCATCCCATGGGTCCCAAATCTCCAGGTTCAAGGGCATCTTCCTACATCGAAAACATGCATATGAAATCCAGAAGATGGTACACCGTGTGATCGGGAAAGGTTTCTAAAACGCACCTCATTTCTCATCTCCTTGTGCTCGGGTTCGCCATTCCAGCCGCTTTACTAGCAATCTCCCTCCTTGGAGAAGCAGCACCTTTAACCTCCTGTTCCGTACATGTTGCAATTTGTCCTGAGGATGAACGGGAAGAGGGGGAACCATTGAGAGACTAGCTCTAGGTGTTGGGACAGGCACAGGTCACTCTATTTTCCCATCAGGAAGAAGAATTAACCACAGGCTCAGCCTGCCTCCCGGGACCAGAATAGGGCCTGAAGCAATCCTGCGCTTTTGCGGCCAGCTCCCAAGAAAGCGAGTTGAAAAATGGAGCTCAGGGGCACTGCAATTCACAAACCTGCAGACTTATAAATGATCACTCTCGTCCACAAATATACTGAGGGAAGGCAACGAAGAGGATTTGAAAGCAAGGCAGAATTGCAGGAAACAGATTTCAGGAGGTAGATTCGAATCGCCTTTAAAGCACAGGAAAAGCGGCAAAACCTCGACAATGATGCCCTTGGCCAAAAAGGGCGTATGCGTTTTTTCCTGAATATATTCAGGAAACAACGCATACGCCCTTTTTGGCCAACCAAGCAACCTGGAAATGCAAATCAGCGCTACAAAGAAGTCTCGCTTCCCAACGGTCAAAAGGGCCATGCTGAATAAAGTGTCAAAACCAGAAATGCAGGACAGGCCATGGAGAAACGGGAGCCTTGCTACGCTGATGGGCGGGATGTAAATTGCCAACAGCCACTCTGGAGAAGTGTACGGTGTGTCCTGAAACATCAAAAAACTAAGCTTAGAGAGCATAGGGCACTTCCACTCATGGGCGTCTAAATTCGGAAAACTAGAAATCAGCAAGACACAGGCACCCCAAAGTTTAGGGCTGCTCTGTTGACAAGCACCTCCACTTGGTTACACCTTAAATATCCCAGGAAAGAGAAAAATGCATAAAGCAGTTGTGGTCCTTATGTACAATGGAATATCACTCAGCCAAGAAATCAACGTAATAAGGCTAGTAGCAGCATAATGAGTGGATTTAGGTACGACGATTCTAAGTGAAATAAGTCACACAGAAAACGATACTTATCATAAGATATCACTTATAGAGGGAATGTAAAAACCGCTACCCTTGAATTGAATTACAAAACAGAACAGAGTCACACGTTTAGAAAACACACTATGGCTGCTTAACGGGAAAGGTGAGGTGGGGTGATGCATAAAACAAGGGTTTCAAATTAGCTCAGATACCGTTCCATAAACCCAATATGTAATAGACAAGACCTACTCCTTGCTCAGTGAAGTGGACTCAACACCCCCTATTCACCGACCAAGAATATATCTGACTAGTAAGAATCTTAAAACCTATGTATTGATATCTCTCTGTAAGTGAGTCAAGTGGGTGTAAAGCGGCATAAACACAGCAGTGAAAAGCAGCTAAACCCCATTTTAAAAATCAATTACTTTTAAAAACGCGTGAAACAAAGACAGTGAAAAAGAGAGAAAATCTTACAAAATTCGTTCAGGGGCTGTGATGCCACCTGGATTGACCATATCTAGACCCACAGCTGATTGAGACATAAGGGTGGACTCTCTTGGGGCTGAGAGGTGTGGTGAGGTTGGGTGAGGAAACGCAGACCCTTTAGAGTAATAGTGCGTGGTACCCATCCCATGGGTCCCAAATCTCCAGGTTCAAGGGCATCTTCCTACATCGAAAACATGCATGAGAAACCCAGAAGATGGTACACCGAGTGATCGGGAAAGGTTTCTAAAACGCACCTCATTTCTCATCTCCTTGTGCTCGGGTTCCCCATTCCAGTCGCTTTACTAGCAATCTCCCTCCTTGGAGAAGCAGCACCTTTAACCTCCTGTTCCGTACATGTTGCAATTTATCCTGAGGATGAACGGGAAGAGGGGGAACCATTGAGAGACTAGCTCTAGGTGTTGGGACAGGCACAGGTCACTCTATTTTCCCATCAGGAAGAAGAATTAACCACAGGCTCAGCCTGCCGCCCGGGACCAGAATACGGCCTGAAGCAATCCTGCGCTTTTGCGGCCAGCTCCCAAGAAAGCGAGTTGAAAAATGGAGCTCAGGGGCACGGCAATTCACAAACCTGCAGACTTATAAATGATCACTCTCGTCCACAAATATACTGAGGGAAGGCAACGAAGAGGATTTGAAAGCAAGGCAGAATTGCAGGAAACAGATTTCAGGAGGTAGATTCGAATCGCCTTTAAAGCACAGGAAAAGCGGCAAAATCTCGACAATGATGCCCTTGGCCAAAAAGGGCGTATGCGTTTTTTCCTGAATATATTCAGGAAAAAACGCATACGCCCTTTTTGGCCAACCAAGCAACCTGGAAAGGGAAATCAGCGCTACAAAGAAGTCTCGCTTCCCAACGGTCAAAAGGGCCCTGCTGAATAAAGTGTCAAAACCAGAAATGCAGGACAGGCCATGGAGAAACGGGAGCCTTGCTACACTGATGGACGGGATGTAAATTGCCAACAGCCACTCTGGAGAAGTGTACGGTGTGTCCTGAAACATCTAAAAAACTCAGCTTAGAGAGCATAGGGCACTTCCACTCATGGGCGTCTAAACTCGGAAAACTAAAAATCAGCAAGACACAGGCACCCCAAAGTTTAGGGCTGCTCTGTTGACAAGCACCTCCACTTCGTTACACCTTAAATATACCAGGAAAGAGAAAAATGGATAAAGAAGTTGTGGTCCTTATGTACAATGGAATATCACTCAGCCATGAAATCAACGTCATAAGGCTAGGAGCAGCATGATGAGTAGATTTAGGTACGACGATTCTAAGTGATGTAAGTCACACAGAAAAAGACACTTATCATAAGATATCACTTATAGAGGGAATGTAAAAACCGCTACCCTTGAACTGAATTACAAAACAGAACAGAGTCACACGTTTAGAAAACACACTATGGCTGCTTAACGGGAAAGGTGAGGTGGGGTGATGCATAAAACAAGGGTTTCAAATTAGCTCAGATACCGTTCCATAAACCCAATATGTAATAGACAAGACCTACTCCTTGCTCAGTGAACTGGACTCAACACCCCCTATTCACCGTCCAAAAATATATCTGACTAGTAAGAATCTTAAAACCTATGTATTGATATCTCTCTGTAAGTGAGTCAAGTGGGTGTAAAGCGGCATAAACACAGCAGTGAAAAGCAGCTAAACCCCATTTTAAAAATCAATTACTTTTAAAAACACGTGAAACAAAGACAGTGAAAGAGAGAGAAATTCTTATAAAATTCGTTCAGGGGCTGTGATGCCACCTGGATTGACCATATCTAGACCCACAGCTGGATGAGACATAAGGGTGGACACTCTTGGGGCTGAGAGGTTTGGTGAGGTTGGGTGAGGAAACGCAGACCCTTTAAAGTAATACTGCGTGGTACCCATCCCATGGGTCCCAAATCTCCAGGTTCAAGGGCATCTTCCTACATCGAAAACATGCATATGAAACCCAGAAGATGGTACACCGTGTGATCTGGGAAGGTTTCTAAAACGCACCTCATTTCTCATCTCCTTGTGCTCGGGTTCGCCATTCCAGCCGCTTTACTAGCAATCTCCCTCCTTGGAGAAGCAGCACCTTTAACCTCCTGTTCCGTACATGTTGCAATTTGTCCTGACGATGAACGGGAAGAGGGGGAACCATTGAGAGACTAGCTCTAGGTGTTGGGACAGGCACAGGTCACTCTATTTTCCCATCAGGAAGAAGAATTAACCACAGGCTCAGCCTGCCGCCCGGGACCAGAATAGGGCCTGAAGCAATCCTGCGCTTTTGCGGCCAGCTCCCAAGAAAGCGAGTTGAAAAATGGAGCTCAGGGGCACTGCAATTCACAAACCTGCAGACTTATAAGTGATCACTCTCGTCCACAAATATACTGAGGGAAGGCAACGAAGAGGATTTGAAAGCAAGGCAGAATTGCAGGAAACAGGTTTCAGGAGGTAGATTCGAATCGCCTTTAAAGCACAGGAAAAGCGGCAAAACCTCGACAATGATGCCCTTGGCCAAAAAGGGCGTATGCGTTTTTTCCTGAATATATTCAGGAAAAAACGCATACGCCCTTTTTGGCCAACCAAGCAACCTGGAAAGGGAAATCAGCGCTACAACGAAGTCTCGCTTCCCAACGGTTAAAAGGGCCATGCTGAATAAGGTGTGAAAACCAGAAATGCAGGACAGGCCATGGAGAAACGGGAGCCTTGCTACACGTATGGGCGGGATGTAAATTGCCAACAGCCACTCTGGAGAAGTGTACGGTGTGTCCTGAAACATCTAAAACACTCAGCTTAGAGAGCATAGGACACTTCCACTCATGGGCGTATAAATTGGGAAAACTAAAAATCAGCAAGACACAGGCACCCCAAAGTTTAGGGCTGCTCTGTTGACAAGACCTTCCACTTCGTTACACCTTAAATATACCAGGAAAGAGAAAAATGGATAAAGAAGTTGTGGTCCTTATATACAATGGAATATCACTCAGCCATGAAATCAACGTCATAAGGCTAGTAGCAGCATGATGAGTTGATTTAGGTACAACGATTCTAAGTGATATAAGTCACACAGAAAAAGACACTTATCATAAGATATCACTTATAGAGGGAATGTAAAAACCGCTACCCTTGAACTGAATTACAAAACAGAACAGAGTCACACGTTTAGAAAACACACTATGGCTGCTTAACGGGAAAGGTGAGGTGGGGTGATGCATAAAACAAGGGTTTCAAATTAGCTCAGATACCGTTCCATAAACCCAATATGTAATAGACAAGACCTACTCCTTGCTCAGTGAACTGGACTCAACACCCCCTATTCACCGCCCAAGAATATATCTGACTAGTAAGAATCTTAAAACCTATGTATTGATATCTCTCTGTAAGTGAGTCAAGTGGGTGTAAAGCGGCATAAACACAGCAGTGAAAAGCAGCTAAACCCCATTTTAAAAATCAATTACTTTTATAAACCCGTGAAACAAAGACAGTGAAAGAGAGAGAAAATCTTACAAAATTCGTTCAGGGGCTGTGATGCCACCTGGATTGACCATATCTAGACCCACAGCTGATTGAGACATAAGGGTGGACTCTCTTGGGGCTGAGAGGTGTGGTGAGGTTGGGTGAGGAAACGCAGACCCTTTAGAGTAATACTGCGTGGTACCCATCCCATGGGTCCCAAATCTCCAGGTTCAAGGGCATCTTCCTACATCGAAAACATGCATGAGAAACCCAGAAGATGGTACACCGAGTGATCGGGAAAGGTTTCTAAAACGCACCTCATTTCTCATCTCCTTGTGCTCGGGTTCGCCATTCCAGCCGCTTTACTAGCAATCTCCCTCCTTGGAAAAGCAGCACCTTTAACCTCCTGTTCCGTACAGGTTGCAATTTGTCCTGAGGATGAAAGGGAAGAGGGGGAAGCAATGAGAGACTAGCTCTAGGTGTTGGGACAGGCACAGGTCACTCTATTTTCCCATCAGGAAGAAGAATTAACCACAGGATCAGCCTTCCGCCCGGGACCAGAATAGGGCCTGAAGCAATCCTGCGCTTTTGCGGCCAGGTCCCAAGAAAGCGAGTTGAAAAATGGAGCTCAGGGGCACTGCAATTCACAAACCTGAGACTTATAAATGATCACTCTCGTCCTCAAATATATTGGGGGAAGGCAACGAAGAAGATTTGAAAGCAAGGCAGAATTGCAGGAAACAGATTTCAGGAGGTAGATTCGAATCGCCTTTAAAGCACAGGAAAAGCGGCAAAACCTCGACAATGATGCCCTTGGCCAAAAAGGGCGTATGCGTTTTTTCCTGAATATATTCAGGAAAAAACGCATACGCCCTTTTTGGCCAACCAAGCAACCTGGAAAGGCAAATCAGCGCTACAAAGAAGTCTCGCTTCCCAACGGTCAAAAGGGCCATGCTGAATAAAGTGTCAAAACCAGAAATGCAGGACAGGCCATGGAGAAACGGGAGGCTTGCTACGCTGATGGGCGGGATGTAAATTGCCAACAGCCACTCTGGAGAAGTGTACGGTGTGTCCTGAAACATCAAAAAACTCAGCTTAGAGAGCATAGGGCACTTCCACTCATGGGCGTCTAAATTCGGAAAACTAAAAATCAGCAAGACACAGGCACCCCAAAGTTTAGGGCTGCTCTGTTGACAAGCACCTCCACTTGGTTACACCTTAAATATCCCAGGAAAGAGAAAAATGGATAAAGAAGTTGTGGCCCTTATGTACAATGGAATATCACTCAGCCAAGAAATCAACGTCATAAGGCTAGTAGCAGCATGATGAGTGGATTGAGGTACAACGATACTAAGTGATATAAGTCACACAGAAAAAGACACTTATCATAAGATATCACTTATAGAGGGAATGTAAAAACCGCTACCCTTGAACTGAATTACAAAACAGAACAGAGTCACACGTTTAGAAAACACACTATGGCTGCTTAACGGGAAAGGTGAGGTGGGGTGATGCATAAAACAAGGGTTTCAAATTAGCTCAGATACCGTTCCATAAACCCAATATGTAATAGACAAGACCTACTCCTTGCTCAGTGAAGTGAACTCAACACCCCCTATTCACCGACCAAGAATATATCTGACTAGTAAGAATCTTAAAACCTATGTATTGATATCTCTCTGTAAGTGAGTCAAGTGGGTGTAAAGCGGCATAAACACAGCAGTGAAAAGCAGCTAAACCCCATTTTAAAAATCAATTACTTTTAAAAACGCGTGAAACAAAGACAGTGAAAAAGAGAGAAAATCTTACAAAATTCGTTCAGGGGCTGTGATGCCACCTGGATTGACCATATCTACACCCACAGCTGATTGAGACATAAGGGTGGACTCTCTTGGGGCTGAGAGGTGTGGTGAGGTTGGGTGAGGAAACGCAGACCCTTTAGAGTAATAGTGCGTGGTACCCATCCCATGGGTCCCAAATCTCCAGGTTCAAGGGCATCTTCCTACATCGAAAACATGCATGAGAAACCCAGAAGATGGTACACCGAGTGATCGGGAAAGGTTTCTAAAACGCACCTCATTTCTCATCTCCTTGTGCTCGGGTTCCCCATTCCAGTCGCTTTACTAGCAATCTCCCTCCTTGGAAAAGCAGCACCTTTAAACTCCTGTTCCGTACAGGTTGCAATTTGTCCTGAGGATGAACGGGAAGAGGGGGAACCAATGAGAGACTAGCTCTAGGTGTTGGGACAGGCACAGGTCACTCTATTTTCCCATCAGGAAGAAGAATTAACCACAGGCTCAGCCTACCTCCCGGGACCAGAATAGGGCCTGAAGCAATCCTGCGCTTTTGCGGCCAGCTCCCAAGAAAGCGAGTTGAAAAATGGAGCTCAGGGGCACTGTAATTCACAAACCTGCAGATTATAAATGTTCACTCTCGTCCACAAATATATTGAGGGAAGGCAACGAAGAGGATTTGAAAGCAAGGCAGAATTGCAGGAAACAGATTTCAGGAGGTAGATTCGAATCGCCTTTAAAGCACAGGAAAAGCGGCAAAACCTCGAAAATGATGCCCTTGGCCAAAAAGGGCGTATGCGTTTTTTCCTGAATATATTCAGGAAAAAACGCATACGCCCTTTTTGGCCAACCAAGCAACCTGGAAGGGCAAATCAGCGCTACAAAGAAGTCTCGCTTCCCAACGGTCAAAAGGGCCATGCTGAATAAAGTGTCAAAACCAGAAATGCAGGACAGGCCATGGAGAAACGGGAGCCTTGCTACACTGATGGACGGGATGTAAATAGCCAACAGCCACTCTGGAGAAGTGTACGGTGTGTCCTGAAACATCTAAAAAACTCAGCTTAGAGAGCATAGGGCACTTCCACTCATGGGCGTCTAAATTCAGAAAACTAAAAATCAGCAAGACACAGGCACCCCAAAGTTTAGGGCTGCTCTGTTGACAAGCGCCTCCACTTCGTTACACCTTAAATATACCAGGAAAGAGAAAAATGGATAAAGAAGTTGTGGTCCTTATGTACAATGGAATATCACTGAGACATGAAATCAACGTAATAAGGCTAGTAGCAGCATGATGAGTAGATTTAGGTTCGACGATACTAAGTGATATAAGTCACACAGAAAAAGAAACTTATCATAAGATATCACTTATAGAGGGAATGTAAAAACCGCTACCCTTGAACTGAATTACAAAACAGAACAGAGTCACACGTTTAGAAAACACACTATGGCTGCTTAACGGGAAAGGTGAGGTGGGGTGATGCATAAAACAAGGGTTTCAAATTAGCTCAGATACCGTTCCATAAACCCAATATGTAATAGACAAGACCTACTCCTTGCTCAGTGAAGTGGACTCAACACCCCCTATTCACCGACCAAGAATATATCTGACTAGTAAGAATCTTAAAACCTATGTATTGATATCTCTCTGTAAGTGAGTCAAGTGGGTGTAAAGCGGCATAAACACAGCAGTGAAAAGCAGCTAAACCCCATTTTAAAAATCAATTACTTTTAAAAACGCGTGAAACAAAGACAGTGAAAAAGAGAGAAAATCTTACAAAATTCGTTCAGGGGCTGTGATGCCACCTGGATTGACCATATCTAGACCCACAGCTGATTGAGACATAAGGGTGGACTCTCTTGGGGCTGAGAGGTGTGGTGAGGTTGGGTGAGGAAACGCAGACCCTTTAGAGTAATAGTGCGTGGTACCCATCCCATGGGTCCCAAATCTCCAGGTTCAAGGGCATCTTCCTACATCGAAAACATGCATGAGAAACCCAGAAGATGGTACACCGAGTGATCGGGAAAGGTTTCTAAAACGCACCTCATTTCTCATCTCCTTGTGCTCGGGTTCCCCATTCCAGTCGCTTTACTAGCAATCTCCCTCCTTGGAAAAGCAGCACCTTTAAACTCCTGTTCCGTACAGGTTGCAATTTGTACTGAGGATGAACGGGAAGAGGGGGAACCAATGAGAGACTAGCTCTAGGTGTTGGGACAGGCACAGGTCACTCTATTTTCCCATCAGGAAGAAGAATTAACCACAGGCTCAGCCTACCTCCCGGGACCAGAATAGGGCCTGAAGCAATCCTGCGCTTTTGCAGCCAGCTCCCAAGAAAGCGAGTTGAAAAATGGAGCTCAGGGGCACTGTAATTCACAAACCTGCAGACTTATAAATGTTCACTCTCGTCCACAAATATATTGAGGGAAGGCAACGAAGAGGATTTGAAAGCAAGGCAGAATTGCAGGAAACAGATTTCAGGAGGTAGATTCGAATCGCCTTTAAAGCACAGGAAAAGCGGCAAAACCTCGAAAATGATGCCCTTGGCCAAAAAGGGCGTATGCGTTTTTTCCTGAATATATTCAGGAAAACATGCATACGCCCTTTTTGGCCAACCAAGCAACCTGGAAAGGGAAATCAGAGCTACAAAGAAGTCTCGCTTCCCAACGGTCAAAAGGGCCATGCTGAATAAAGTGTCAAAACCAGAAATGCAGGACAGGCCATGGAGAAACGGGAGCCTTGCTACACTGATGGACGGGATGTAAATTGCCAACAGCCACTCTGGAGAAGTGTACGGTGTGTCCTGAAACATCTAAAAAACTCAGCTTAGAGAGCATAGGGCACTTCCACTCATGGGCGTCTAAATTCAGAAAACTAAAAATCAGCGAGACACAGGCACCCCAAAGTTTAGGGCTGCTCTGTTGACAAGCACCTCCACTTCGTTACACCTTAAATATCCCAGGAAAGAGAAAAATGGATAAAGAAGTTGTGGTCCTTATGTACAATGCAATATCACTCATCCATGAAATCAACGTAATAAGGCTAGTAGCAGCATGATGAGTAGATTTAGGTTCGACGATTCTAAGTGATATAAGTCACACAGAAAAAGATACTTATCATAAGATATCGCTTATAGAGGGAATGTAAAAACCGCTACCCTTGAACTGAATTACAAAACAGAACAGAGTCACACGTTTAGAAAACACACTATGGCTGCTTAACGGGAAAGGTGAGGTGGGGTGATGCATAAAACAAGGGTTTCAAATTAGCTCAGATACCGATTCCATAAACCCAATATGTAATAGACAAGACCTACTCCTTGCTCAGTGAACTGGACTCAATACCTCCTATTCACCGCCCAAGAATATATCTGACTAGTAAGAATCTTAAAACCTATGTATTGATATCTCTTTGTAAGTGAGTCAACTGGGTGTAAATTGGCATAAACACAGCAGTGAAAAGCAGCTAAACCCCATTTTAAAAATCAATTACTTTTAAAAACCCGTGAAACAAAGACAGTGAAAGAGAGAGAAATTCTTACAATATTCGTTCAGGGGCTGTGATGCCACCTGGATTGACAATATCTAGAACCACAGCTGATTGAGACATAAGGGTGGACACTCTTGGGGCTGAGAGGTTTGGTGAGGTTGGGTGAGGAAACGCAGACCCTTTAAAGTAATACTGCGTGGTACCCATCCCATGGGTCCCAAATCTCCAGGTTCAAGGGCATCTTCCTACATCGAAAACATGCATATGAAACCCAGAAGATGGTACACCGTGTTATCGGGAAAGGTTTCTAAAACGCACCTCATTTCTCATCTCCTTGTGCTCGGGTTCGCCATTCCAGCCGCTTTACTAGCAATCTCCCTCCTTGGAGAAGCAGCACCTTTAACCTCCTGTTCCGTACATGTTGCAATTTATCCTGAGGATGAACGGGAAGAGGGGGAACCATTGAGAGACTAGCTCTAGGTGTTGGGACAGGCACAGGTCACTCTATTTTCCCATCAGGAAGAAGAATTAACCACAGGCTCAGCCTGCCGCCCGGGACCAGAATACGGCCTGAAGCAATCCTGCGCTTTTGCGGCCAGCTCCCAAGAAAGCGAGTTGAAAAATGGAGCTCAGGGGCACGGCAATTCACAAACCTGCAGACTTATAAATGATGACTCTCGTCCACAAATATACTGAGGGAAGGCAACGAAGAGGATTTGAAAGCAAGGCAGAATTGCAGGAAACAGATTTCAGGAGGTAGATTCGAATCGCCTTTAAAGCACAGGAAAAGCGGCAAAATCTCGACAATGATGCCCTTGGCCAAAAAGGGCGTATGCGTTTTTTCCTGAATATATTCAGGAAAAAACGCATACGCCCTTTTTGGCCAACCAAGCAACCTGGAAAGGGAAATCAGCGCTACAAAGAAGTCTCGCTTCCCAACGGTCAAAAGGGCCCTGCTGAATAAAGTGTCAAAACCAGAAATGCAGGACAGGCCATGGAGAAACGGGAGCCTTGCTACACTGATGGACGGGATGTAAATTGCCAACAGCCACTCTGGAGAAGTGTACGGTGTGTCCTGAAACATCTAAAAAACTCAGCTTAGAGAGCATAGGGCACTTCCACTCATGGGCGTCTAAACTCGGAAAACTAAAAATCAGCAAGACACAGGCACCCCAAAGTTTAGGGCTGCTCTGTTGACAAGCACCTCCACTTCGTTACACCTTAAATATACCAGGAAAGAGAAAAATGGATAAAGAAGTTGTGGTCCTTATGTACAATGGAATATCACTCAGCCATGAAATCAACGTCATAAGGCTAGTAGCAGCATGATGAGTAGATTTAGGTACGACGATTCTAAGTGATGTAAGTCACACAGAAAAAGACACTTATCATAAGATATCACTTATAGAGGGAATGTAAAAACCGCTACCCTTGAACTGAATTACAAAACAGAACAGAGTCACACGTTTAGAAAACACACTATGGCTGCTTAACGGGAAAGGTGAGGTGGGGTGATGCATAAAACAAGGGTTTCAAATTAGCTCAGATACCGTTCCATAAACCCAATATGTAATAGACAAGACCTACTCCTTGCTCAGTGAACTGGACTCAACACCCCCTATTCACCGTCCAAAAATATATCTGACTAGTAAGAATCTTAAAACCTATGTATTGATATCTCTCTGTAAGTGAGTCAAGTGGGTGTAAAGCGGCATAAACACAGCAGTGAAAAGCAGCTAAACCCCATTTTAAAAATCAATTACTTTTAAAAACACGTGAAACAAAGACAGTGAAAGAGAGAGAAATTCTTATAAAATTCGTTCAGGGGCTGTGATGCCACCTGGATTGACCATATCTAGACCCACAGCTGGATGAGACATAAGGGTGGACACTCTTGGGGCTGAGAGGTTTGGTGAGGTTGGGTGAGGAAACGCAGACCCTTTAAAGTAATACTGCGTGGTACCCATCCCATGGGTCCCAAATCTCCAGGTTCAAGGGCATCTTCCTACATCGAAAACATGCATATGAAACCCAGAAGATGGTACACCGTGTGATCTGGGAAGGTTTCTAAAACGCACCTCATTTCTCATCTCCTTGTGCTCGGGTTCGCCATTCCAGCCGCTTTACTAGCAATCTCCCTCCTTGGAGAAGCAGCACCTTTAACCTCCTGTTCCGTACATGTTGCAATTTGTCCTGAGGATGAACGGGAAGAGGGGGAACCATTGAGAGACTAGCTCTAGGTGTTGGGACAGGCACAGGTCACTCTATTTTCCCATCAGGAAGAAGAATTAACCACAGGCTCAGCCTGCCGCCCGGGACCAGAATAGGGCCTGAAGCAATCCTGCGCTTTTGCGGCCAGCTCCCAAGAAAGCGAGTTGAAAAATGGAGCTCAGGGGCACTGCAATTCACAAACCTGCAGACTTATAAGTGATCACTCTCGTCCACAAATATACTGAGGGAAGGCAACGAAGAGGATTTGAAAGCAAGGCAGAATTGCAGGAAACAGGTTTCAGGAGGTAGATTCGAATCGCCTTTAAAGCACAGGAAAAGCGGCAAAACCTCGACAATGATGCCCTTGGCCAAAAAGGGCGTATGCGTTTTTTCCTGAATATATTCAGGAAAAAACGCATACGCCCTTTTTGGCCAACCAAGCAACCTGGAAAGGGAAATCAGCGCTACAACGAAGTCTCGCTTCCCAACGGTTAAAAGGGCCATGCTGAATAAGGTGTGAAAACCAGAAATGCAGGACAGGCCATGGAGAAACGGGAGCCTTGCTACACGTATGGGCGGGATGTAAATTGCCAACAGCCACTCTGGAGAAGTGTACGGTGTGTCCTGAAACATCTAAAACACTCAGCTTAGAGAGCATAGGACACTTCCACTCATGGGCGTATAAATTGGGAAAACTAAAAATCAGCAAGACACAGGCACCCGAAAGTTTAGGGCTACTCTATTGACAAGAACATCCACTTCGTTACACCTTAAATATCCCAGGAAAGAGAAAAATGGATAAAGAAATTGCGGTCCTTATGTACAATGGAATATCACTCAGCAATGAAATCAACGTCATAAGGCTAGTAGCAGCATGATGAATGGATTTAGGTACGACGATTCTAAGTGATATAAGTCACACAGAAAAAGACACTTATCATAAGATATCACTTATAGAGGGAATGTAAAAAACGCTACCCTTGAACTGAATTACAAAAGAGAAGAGAGTCCCACGTTTAGAAAACACACTATGGCTGCTTAACGGGAAAGGTGAGGTGGGGTGATGCATAAAACAAGGGTTTCAAATTAGCTCAGATACCGTTCCATAAACCCAATATGTAATAGACAAGACCTACTGCTTGCTCAGTGAACTGGACTCAATACCTCCTATTCACCGCCCAAGAATATATCTGACTAGTAAGAATCTTAAAACCTATGTATTGATATCTCTCTGTAAGTGAGTCAAGTGGGTGTAAGGCGGCATAAACACAGCAGTGAAAAGCAGCTAAACCCCATTTTAAAAATCAATTACTTTTAAAAACCCGTGAAACAAAGACAGTGAAAGAGAGAGAAATTCTTACAAAATTCGTTCAGGGGCTGTGATGCCACCTGGATTGACCATATCTAGACCCACAGCTGATTGAGATATAAGGGTGCACACTCTTGGGGCTGAGAGTTTTGGTGAGGTTGGGTGAGGAAACGCAGACCCTTTAAAGTAATACTGCGTGGTACCCATCCCATGGGTCCCAAATCTCCAGGTTCAAGGGCATCTTCCTACATCGAAAACATGCATATGAAACCCAGAAGATGGTACACCGTGTGATCGGGAAAGGTTTCTAAAACGCACCTCATTTCTCATCTCCTTGTGCTCGGGTTCGCCATTCCAGCCGCTTTACTAGCAATCTCCCTCCTTGGAGAAGCAGCACCTTTAACCTCCTGTTCCGTACATGTTGCAATTTGTCCTGAGGATGAACGGGAAGAGGGGGAACCAATGAGAGACTAGCTCTAGGTGTTGGGACAGGCACAGGTCACTCTATTTTCCCATCAGGAAGAAGAATTAACCACAGGCTCAGCCTGCCGCCCGGGACCACAATAGGGCCTGAAGCAATCCTGCGCTTTTGCGGCCAGCTCCCAAGAAAGCGAGTTGAAAAATGGAGCTCAGGGGCACTGCAATTCACAAACCTGCAGACTTATAAATGATCACTCTCGTCCTCAAATATATTGGGGGAAGGCAACGAAGAGGATTTGAAAGCAAGGCAGAATTGCAGGAAACAGGTTTCAGGAGGTAGATTCGAATCGCCTTTAAAGCACAGGAAAAGCGGCAAAACCTCGACAATGATGCCCTTGGCCAAAAAGGGCGTATGCGTTTTTTCCTGAATATATTCAGGAAAAAACGCATACGCCCTTTTTGGCCAACCAAGCAACCTGGAAAGGCAAATCAGCGCTACAAAGAATTCTCGCTTCCCAACGGTCAAAAGGGCCATGCTGAATAAAGTGTCAAAACCAGAAATGCAGGACAGGCCATGGAGAAACGGGAGCCTTGCTACGCTGATGGGCGGGATGTAAATTGCCAACAGCCACTCTGGAGAAGTGTACGGTGTGTCCTGAAACATCAAAAAACTCAGCTTAGAGAGCATAGGGCACTTCCACTCATGGGCGTATAATTTGGGAAAACTAAAAATCAGCAAGACACAGGCACCCCAAAGTTTAGGGCTGCTCTGTTGACAAGAACCTCCACTTCGTTACACCTTAAATATCCCAGGAAAGAGAAAAATGGATTAAGAAGTTGTGGTCCTTATGTACAATGGAATATCACTCAGCCAATAAATCAACGTCAAAAGGCTAGTAGCAGCATGATGAGTGGATTTAGGTACGACGATTCTAAGTGAAATAAGTCACACAGAAAAAGACACTTATCATAAGATATCACTTATAGAGGGAATGTAAAAACCGCTACCCTTGAACTGAATTACAAAACAGAACAGAGTCACACGTTTAGAAAACAGACTATGGCTGCTTCACGGGAAAGGTGAGGTGGGGTGTTGCATAAAACAAGGGTTTCAAATTAGCTCAGATACCGTTCCATAAACCCAATATGTAATAGACAAGACCTACTCCTTGCTCAGTGAACTGGACTCAATACCTCCTATTCACCGCCCAAGAATATATCTCACTAGTAAGAATCTTAAAACCTATGTATTGATATCTCTCTGTAAGTGAGTCAAGTGGGTGTAAGGCGGCATAAACACAGCAGTGAAAAGCAGCTAAACCCCATTTTAAAAATCAATTACTTTTAAAAACCCGTGAAACAAAGACAGTGAAAGAGAGAGAAATTCTTACAAAATTCGTTCAGGGGCTGTGATGCCACCTGGATTGACCATATCTAGACCCACAGCTGATTGAGATATAAGGGTGGACACTCTTGGGGCTGAGAGTTTTGGTGAGGTTGGGTGAGGAAACGCAGACCCTTTAGAGTAATACTGCGTGGTACCCGTCCCATGGGTCCCAAATCTCCAGGTTCAAGGGCATCTTCCTACATCGAAAACATGCATGAGAAACCCAGAAGATGGTACACCGAGTGATCGGGAAAGGTTTCTAAAACGCACCTCATTTCTCATCTCCTTGTGCTCGGGTTCGCCATTCCAGTCGCTTTACTAGCAATCTCCCTCCTTGGAGAAGCAGCACCTTTAACCTCCTGTTCCGTACATGTTGCAATTTGTCCTGAGGATGAACGGGAAGAGGGGGAACCATTGAGAGACTAGCTCTAGGTGTTGGGACAGGCACAGGTCACTCTATTTTCCCATCATGAAGAAGAATTAACAACAGGCTCAGCCTGCCGCCCGGGACCAGAATAGGGCCTGAAGCAATCCTGCGCTTTTGCGGCCAGCTCCCAAGAAAGCGAGTTGAAAAATGGAGCTCAGGGGCACTGCAATTCACAAACCTGCAGACTTATAAATGATCACTCTCGTCCACAAATATACTGAGGGAAGGCAACGAAGAGGATTTGAAAGCAAGGCAGAATTGCAGGAAACAGATTTCAGGAGGTAGATTCGAATCGCCTTTAAAGCACAGGAAAAGCGGCAAAACCTCGACAATGATGCCCTTGGCCAAATAGGGCGTATGCGTTTTTTCCTGAATATATTCAGGAAAAAACGCATACGCCCTTTTTGGCCAACCAAGCAACCTGGAAAGGGAAATCAGCGCTACAAAGAAGTCTCGCTTCCCAACGGTCAAAAGGTCCCTGCTGAATAAAGTGTCAAAACCAGAAATGCAGGACAGGCCATGGAGAAACGGGAGCCTTGCTACACTGATGGACGGGATGTAAATTGCCAACAGCCACTCTGGAGAAGCGTACGGTGTGTCCTGAAACATCTAAAAAACTCAGCTTAGAGAGCATAGGGCACTTCCACTCATGGGCGTCTAAATTCAGAAAACTAAAAATCAGCAAGACACAGGCACCCCAAAGTTTAGGGCTGCTCTGTTGACAAGCGCCTCCACTTCGTTACACCTTAAATATACCAGGAAAGAGAAAAATGGATAAAGAAGTTGTGGTCCTTATATACAATGGAATATCACTCAGCCATGAAATCAACGTCATAAGGCTAGTAGCAGCATGATGAGTTGATTTAGGTACGACGATTCTAAGTGATATAAGTCACACAGAAAAAGACACTTATCATAAGATATCACTTATAGAGGGAATGTAAAAACCGCTACCCTTGAACTGAATTACAAAACAGAACAGAGTCACACGTTTAGAAAACACACTATGGCTGCTTAACGGGAAAGGTGAGGTGGGGTGATGCATAAAACAAGGGTTTCAAATTAGCTCAGATACCGATTCCATAAACCAAATATGTAATAGACAAGACCTATTCCTTGCTCAGTGAACTGGACTCAATACCTCCTATTCACCGCCCAAGAATATATCTGACTAGTAAGAATCTTAAAACCTATGTATTGATATCTCTTTGTAAGTGAGTCAACTGGGTGTAAAGTGGCATAAACACAGCAGTGAAAAGCAGCTAAACCCCATTTTAAAAGTCAATTACTTTTAAAAACCCGTGAAACAAAGACAGTGAAAGAGAGAGAAATTCTTACAAAATTCGTTCAGGGGCTGTGATGCCACCTGGATTGACAATATCTAGAACTACACCTGATTGAGACATAAGGGTGGACACTCTTGGGGCTGAGAGGTCTGGTGAGGTTGGGTGAGCAAACGCAGACCCACTAAAGTAATACTGCGTGGTACCCATCCCATGGGTTCCAAATCTACAGGTTGAAGGGCATCTTCCTACATCGAAAACATGCATATGAAACCCAGAAGATGGTACACCCTGTGATCGGGAAAGGTGTCTAAAACGCACCTCATTTCTCATCACCTTGTGCTCGGGTTCGCCATTCCAGCCGCTTTACTAGCAATCTCCCTCCTTGGAGAAGCAGCACCTTTAACCTCCTGTTCCGTACATGTTGCAATTTGTCCTGAGGATGAACGGGAAGAGGGGGAACCAATGAGAGACTAGCTCTAGGTGTTGGTACAGGCACAGGTCACTCTATTTTCCCATCAGGAAGAAGAATTAACCACAGGCTCAGCCTGCCGCCCGGGACCAGAATAGGGCCTGAAGCAATCCTGCGCTTTTGCGGACAGCTCCCAAGAAAGCGAGTTGAAAAATGGAGCTCAGGGGAACTGCAATTCACAAACCTGCAGACTTATAAATGATCACTCTCGTCCTCAAATATATTGGGGGAAGGCAACGAAGAGGATTTGAAAGCAAGGCAGAATTGCAGGAAACAGATTTCAGGAGGTAGATTCGAATCGCCTTTAAAGCACAGGAAAAGCGGCAAAACCTCGACAATGATGCCCTTGGCCAAAAAGGGCGTATGCGTTTTTTCCTGAATATATTCAGGAAAAAACGCATACGCCCTTTTTGGCCAACCAAGCAACCTGGAAAGGCAAATCAGCGCTACAAAGAAGTCTCGCTTCCCAACGGTCAAAAGGGCCATGCTGAATAAAGTGTCAAAACCAGAAATGCAGGACAGGCCATGGAGAAACGGGAGCCTTGCTACACTGATGGACGGGATGTAAATTGCCAACAGCCACTCTGGAGAAGTGTACGGTGTGTCCTGAAACATCTAAAAAACTCAGCTTAGAGAGCATAGGGCACTTCCACTCATGGGCGTCTAAATTCAGAAAACTAAAAATCAGCGAGACACAGGCACCCCAAAGTTTAGGGCTGCTCTGTTGACAAGCACCTCCACTTCGTTACACCTTAAATATCCCAGGAAAGAGAAAAATGGATAAAGAAGTTGTGGTCCTTATGTACAATGCAATATCACTCATCCATGAAATCAACGTAATAAGGCTAGTAGCAGCATGATGAGTAGATTTAGGTTCGACGATTCTAAGTGATATAAGTCACACAGAAAAAGATACTTATCATAAGATATCGCTTATAGAGGGAATGTAAAAACCGCTACCCTTGAACTGAATTACAAAACAGAACAGAGTCACACGTTTAGAAAACACACTATGGCTGCTTAACGGGAAAGGTGAGGTGGGGTGATGCATAAAACAAGGGTTTCAAATTAGCTCAGATACCGATTCCATAAACCCAATATGTAATAGACAAGACCTACTCCTTGCTCAGTGAACTGGACTCAATACCTCCTATTCACCGCCCAAGAATATATCTGACTAGTAAGAATCTTAAAACCTATGTATTGATATCTCTTTGTAAGTGAGTCAACTGGGTGTAAATTGGCATAAACACAGCAGTGAAAAGCAGCTAAACCCCATTTTAAAAATCAATTACTTTTAAAAACCCGTGAAACAAAGACAGTGAAAGAGAGAGAAATTCTTACAATATTCGTTCAGGGGCTGTGATGCCACCTGGATTGACAATATCTAGAACCACAGCTGATTGAGACATAAGGGTGGACACTCTTGGGGCTGAGAGGTTTGGTGAGGTTGGGTGAGGAAACGCAGACCCTTTAAAGTAATACTGCGTGGTACCCATCCCATGGGTCCCAAATCTCCAGGTTCAAGGGCATCTTCCTACATCGAAAACATGCATATGAAACCCAGAAGATGGTACACCGTGTTATCGGGAAAGGTTTCTAAAACGCACCTCATTTCTCATCTCCTTGTGCTCGGGTTCGCCATTCCAGCCGCTTTACTAGCAATCTCCCTCCTTGGAGAAGCAGCACCTTTAACCTCCTGTTCCGTACATGTTGCAATTTATCCTGAGGATGAACGGGAAGAGGGGGAACCATTGAGAGACTAGCTCTAGGTGTTGGGACAGGCACAGGTCACTCTATTTTCCCATCAGGAAGAAGAATTAACCACAGGCTCAGCCTGCCGCCCGGGACCAGAATACGGCCTGAAGCAATCCTGCGCTTTTGCGGCCAGCTCCCAAGAAAGCGAGTTGAAAAATGGAGCTCAGGGGCACGGCAATTCACAAACCTGCAGACTTATAAATGATCACTCTCGTCCACAAATATACTGAGGGAAGGCAACGAAGAGGATTTGAAAGCAAGGCAGAATTGCAGGAAACAGATTTCAGGAGGTAGATTCGAATCGCCTTTAAAGCACAGGAAAAGCGGCAAAATCTCGACAATGATGCCCTTGGCCAAAAAGGGCGTATGCGTTTTTTCCTGAATATATTCAGGAAAAAACGCATACGCCCTTTTTGGCCAACCAAGCAACCTGGAAAGGGAAATCAGCGCTACAAAGAAGTCTCGCTTCCCAACGGTCAAAAGGGCCCTGCTGAATAAAGTGTCAAAACCAGAAATGCAGGACAGGCCATGGAGAAACGGGAGCCTTGCTACACTGATGGACGGGATGTAAATTGCCAACAGCCACTCTGGAGAAGTGTACGGTGTGTCCTGAAACATCTAAAAAACTCAGCTTAGAGAGCATAGGGCACTTCCACTCATGGGCGTCTAAACTCGGAAAACTAAAAATCAGCAAGACACAGGCACCCCAAAGTTTAGGGCTGCTCTGTTGACAAGCACCTCCACTTCGTTACACCTTAAATATACCAGGAAAGAGAAAAATGGATAAAGAAGTTGTGGTCCTTATGTACAATGGAATATCACTCAGCCATGAAATCAACGTCATAAGGCTAGGAGCAGCATGATGAGTAGATTTAGGTACGACGATTCTAAGTGATGTAAGTCACACAGAAAAAGACACTTATCATAAGATATCACTTATAGAGGGAATGTAAAAACCGCTACCCTTGAACTGAATTACAAAACAGAACAGAGTCACACGTTTAGAAAACACACTATGGCTGCTTAACGGGAAAGGTGAGGTGGGGTGATGCATAAAACAAGGGTTTCAAATTAGCTCAGATACCGTTCCATAAACCCAATATGTAATAGACAAGACCTACTCCTTGCTCAGTGAACTGGACTCAACACCCCCTATTCACCGTCCAAAAATATATCTGACTAGTAAGAATCTTAAAACCTATGTATTGATATCTCTCTGTAAGTGAGTCAAGTGGGTGTAAAGCGGCATAAACACAGCAGTGAAAAGCAGCTAAACCCCATTTTAAAAATCAATTACTTTTAAAAACACGTGAAACAAAGACAGTGAAAGAGAGAGAAATTCTTATAAAATTCGTTCAGGGGCTGTGATGCCACCTGGATTGACCATATCTAGACCCACAGCTGGATGAGACATAAGGGTGGACACTCTTGGGGCTGAGAGGTTTGGTGAGGTTGGGTGAGGAAACGCAGACCCTTTAAAGTAATACTGCGTGGTACCCATCCCATGGGTCCCAAATCTCCAGGTTCAAGGGCATCTTCCTACATCGAAAACATGCATATGAAACCCAGAAGATGGTACACCGTGTGATCTGGGAAGGTTTCTAAAACGCACCTCATTTCTCATCTCCTTGTGCTCGGGTTCGCCATTCCAGCCGCTTTACTAGCAATCTCCCTCCTTGGAGAAGCAGCACCTTTAACCTCCTGTTCCGTACATGTTGCAATTTGTCCTGACGATGAACGGGAAGAGGGGGAACCATTGAGAGACTAGCTCTAGGTGTTGGGACAGGCACAGGTCACTCTATTTTCCCATCAGGAAGAAGAATTAACCACAGGCTCAGCCTGCCGCCCGGGACCAGAATAGGGCCTGAAGCAATCCTGCGCTTTTGCGGCCAGCTCCCAAGAAAGCGAGTTGAAAAATGGAGCTCAGGGGCACTGCAATTCACAAACCTGCAGACTTATAAGTGATCACTCTCGTCCACAAATATACTGAGGGAAGGCAACGAAGAGGATTTGAAAGCAAGGCAGAATTGCAGGAAACAGGTTTCAGGAGGTAGATTCGAATCGCCTTTAAAGCACAGGAAAAGCGGCAAAACCTCGACAATGATGCCCTTGGCCAAAAAGGGCGTATGCGTTTTTTCCTGAATATATTCAGGAAAAAACGCATACGCCCTTTTTGGCCAACCAAGCAACCTGGAAAGGGAAATCAGCGCTACAACGAAGTCTCGCTTCCCAACGGTTAAAAGGGCCATGCTGAATAAGGTGTGAAAACCAGAAATGCAGGACAGGCCATGGAGAAACGGGAGCCTTGCTACACGTATGGGCGGGATGTAAATTGCCAACAGCCACTCTGGAGAAGTGTACGGTGTGTCCTGAAACATCTAAAACACTCAGCTTAGAGAGCATAGGACACTTCCACTCATGGGCGTATAAATTGGGAAAACTAAAAATCAGCAAGACACAGGCACCCCAAAGTTTAGGGCTGCTCTGTTGACAAGCACCTCCACTTCGTTACACCTTAAATATACCAGGAAAGAGAAAAATGGATAAAGAAGTTGTGGTCCTTATATACAATGGAATATCACTCAGCCATGAAATCAACGTCATAAGGCTAGTAGCAGCATGATGAGTTGATTTAGGTACAACGATTCTAAGTGATATAAGTCACACAGAAAAAGACACTTATCATAAGATATCACTTATAGAGGGAATGTAAAAACCGCTACCCTTGAACTGAATTACAAAACAGAACAGAGTCACACGTTTAGAAAACACACTATGGCTGCTTAACGGGAAAGGTGAGGTGGGGTGATGCATAAAACAAGGGTTTCAAATTAGCTCAGATACCGTTCCATAAACCCAATATGTAATAGACAAGACCTACTCCTTGCTCAGTGAACTGGACTCAACACCCCCTATTCACCGCCCAAGAATATATCTGACTAGTAAGAATCTTAAAACCTATGTATTGATATCTCTCTGTAAGTGAGTCAAGTGGGTGTAAAGCGGCATAAACACAGCAGTGAAAAGCAGCTAAACCCCATTTTAAAAATCAATTACTTTTATAAACCCGTGAAACAAAGACAGTGAAAGAGAGAGAAAATCTTACAAAATTCGTTCAGGGGCTGTGATGCCACCTGGATTGACCATATCTAGACCCACAGCTGATTGAGACATAAGGGTGGACTCTCTTGGGGCTGAGAGGTGTGGTGAGGTTGGGTGAGGAAACGCAGACCCTTTAGAGTAATACTGCGTGGTACCCATCCCATGGGTCCCAAATCTCCAGGTTCAAGGGCATCTTCCTACATCGAAAACATGCATGAGAAACCCAGAAGATGGTACACCGAGTGATCGGGAAAGGTTTCTAAAACGCACCTCATTTCTCATCTCCTTGTGCTCGGGTTCGCCATTCCAGCCGCTTTACTAGCAATCTCCCTCCTTGGAAAAGCAGCACCTTTAACCTCCTGTTCCGTACAGGTTGCAATTTGTCCTGAGGATGAAAGGGAAGAGGGGGAAGCAATGAGAGACTAGCTCTAGGTGTTGGGACAGGCACAGGTCACTCTATTTTCCCATCAGGAAGAAGAATTAACCACAGGATCAGCCTTCCGCCCGGGACCAGAATAGGGCCTGAAGCAATCCTGCGCTTTTGCGGCCAGCTCCCAAGAAAGCGAGTTGAAAAATGGAGCTCAGGGGCACTGCAATTCACAAACCTGAGACTTATAAATGATCACTCTCGTCCTCAAATATATTGGGGGAAGGCAACGAAGAAGATTTGAAAGCAAGGCAGAATTGCAGGAAACAGATTTCAGGAGGTAGATTCGAATCGCCTTTAAAGCACAGGAAAAGCGGCAAAACCTCGACAATGATGCCCTTGGCCAAAAAGGGCGTATGCGTTTTTTCCTGAATATATTCAGGAAAAAACGCATACGCCCTTTTTGGCCAACCAAGCAACCTGGAAAGGCAAATCAGCGCTACAAAGAAGTCTCGCTTCCCAACGGTCAAAAGGGCCATGCTGAATAAAGTGTCAAAACCAGAAATGCAGGACAGGCCATGGAGAAACGGGAGCCTTGCTACGCTGATGGGCGGGATGTAAATTGCCAACAGCCACTCTGGAGAAGTGTACGGTGTGTCCGGAAACATCAAAAAACTCAGCTTAGAGAGCATAGGGCACTTCCACTCATGGGCGTCTAAATTCGGAAAACTAAAAATCAGCAAGACACAGGCACCCCAAAGTTTAGGGCTGCTCTGTTGACAAGCACCTCCACTTGGTTACACCTTAAATATCCCAGGAAAGAGAAAAATGGATAAAGAAGTTGTGGCCCTTATGTACAATGGAATATCACTCAGCCAAGAAATCAACGTCATAAGGCTAGTAGCAGCATGATGAGTGGATTGAGGTACAACGATACTAAGTGATATAAGTCACACAGAAAAAGACACTTATCATAAGATATCACTTATAGAGGGAATGTAAAAACCGCTACCCTTGAACTGAATTACAAAACAGAACAGAGTCACACGTTTAGAAAACACACTATGGCTGCTTAACGGGAAAGGTGAGGTGGGGTGATGCATAAAACAAGGGTTTCAAATTAGCTCAGATACCGTTCCATAAACCCAATATGTAATAGACAAGACCTACTCCTTGCTCAGTGAAGTGGACTCAACACCCCCTATTCACCGACCAAGAATATATCTGACTAGTAAGAATCTTAAAACCTATGTATTGATATCTCTCTGTAAGTGAGTCAAGTGGGTGTAAAGCGGCATAAACACAGCAGTGAAAAGCAGCTAAACCCCATTTTAAAAATCAATTACTTTTAAAAACGCGTGAAACAAAGACAGTGAAAAAGAGAGAAAATCTTACAAAATTCGTTCAGGGGCTGTGATGCCACCTGGATTGACCATATCTACACCCACAGCTGATTGAGACATAAGGGTGGACTCTCTTGGGGCTGAGAGGTGTGGTGAGGTTGGGTGAGGAAACGCAGACCCTTTAGAGTAATAGTGCGTGGTACCCATCCCATGGGTCCCAAATCTCCAGGTTCAAGGGCATCTTCCTACATCGAAAACATGCATGAGAAACCCAGAAGATGGTACACCGAGTGATCGGGAAAGGTTTCTAAAACGCACCTCATTTCTCATCTCCTTGTGCTCGGGTTCCCCATTCCAGTCGCTTTACTAGCAATCTCCCTCCTTGGAAAAGCAGCACCTTTAAACTCCTGTTCCGTACAGGTTGCAATTTGTCCTGAGGATGAACGGGAAGAGGGGGAACCAATGAGAGACTAGCTCTAGGTGTTGGGACAGGCACAGGTCACTCTATTTTCCCATCAGGAAGAAGAATTAACCACAGGCTCAGCCTACCTCCCGGGACCAGAATAGGGCCTGAAGCAATCCTGCGCTTTTGCGGCCAGCTCCCAAGAAAGCGAGTTGAAAAATGGAGCTCAGGGGCACTGTAATTCACAAACCTGCAGATTATAAATGTTCACTCTCGTCCACAAATATATTGAGGGAAGGCAACGAAGAGGATTTGAAAGCAAGGCAGAATTGCAGGAAACAGATTTCAGGAGGTAGATTCGAATCGCCTTTAAAGCACAGGAAAAGCGGCAAAACCTCGAAAATGATGCCCTTGGCCAAAAAGGGCGTATGCGTTTTTTCCTGAATATATTCAGGAAAAAACGCATACGCCCTTTTTGGCCAACCAAGCAACCTGGAAGGGCAAATCAGCGCTACAAAGAAGTCTCGCTTCCCAACGGTCAAAAGGGCCATGCTGAATAAAGTGTCAAAACCAGAAATGCAGGACAGGCCATGGAGAAACGGGAGCCTTGCTACACTGATGGACGGGATGTAAATAGCCAACAGCCACTCTGGAGAAGTGTACGGTGTGTCCTGAAACATCTAAAAAACTCAGCTTAGAGAGCATAGGGCACTTCCACTCATGGGCGTCTAAATTCAGAAAACTAAAAATCAGCAAGACACAGGCACCCCAAAGTTTAGGGCTGCTCTGTTGACAAGCGCCTCCACTTCGTTACACCTTAAATATACCAGGAAAGAGAAAAATGGATAAAGAAGTTGTGGTCCTTATGTACAATGGAATATCACTGAGACATGAAATCAACGTAATAAGGCTAGTAGCAGCATGATGAGTAGATTTAGGTTCGACGATACTAAGTGATATAAGTCACACAGAAAAAGAAACTTATCATAAGATATCACTTATAGAGGGAATGTAAAAACCGCTACCCTTGAACTGAATTACAAAACAGAACAGAGTCACACGTTTAGAAAACACACTATGGCTGCTTAACGGGAAAGGTGAGGTGGGGTGATGCATAAAACAAGGGTTTCAAATTAGCTCAGATACCGTTCCATAAACCCAATATGTAATAGACAAGACCTACTCCTTGCTCAGTGAAGTGGACTCAACACCCCCTATTCACCGACCAAGAATATATCTGACTAGTAAGAATCTTAAAACCTATGTATTGATATCTCTCTGTAAGTGAGTCAAGTGGGTGTAAAGCGGCATAAACACAGCAGTGAAAAGCAGCTAAACCCCATTTTAAAAATCAATTACTTTTAAAAACGCGTGAAACAAAGACAGTGAAAAAGAGAGAAAATCTTACAAAATTCGTTCAGGGGCTGTGATGCCACCTGGATTGACCATATCTAGACCCACAGCTGATTGAGACATAAGGGTGGACTCTCTTGGGGCTGAGAGGTGTGGTGAGGTTGGGTGAGGAAACGCAGACCCTTTAGAGTAATAGTGCGTGGTACCCATCCCATGGGTCCCAAATCTCCAGGTTCAAGGGCATCTTCCTACATCGAAAACATGCATGAGAAACCCAGAAGATGGTACACCGAGTGATCGGGAAAGGTTTCTAAAACGCACCTCATTTCTCATCTCCTTGTGCTCGGGTTCCCCATTCCAGTCGCTTTACTAGCAATCTCCCTCCTTGGAAAAGC
Source organism: Balaenoptera physalus (assembly GCF_965194825.1). Lineage (NCBI taxonomy): Eukaryota > Metazoa > Chordata > Mammalia > Artiodactyla > Balaenopteridae > Balaenoptera > Balaenoptera physalus. The sequence goes on from NW_028125278.1 coordinate 63,621, forward strand.
AGCACCTTTAAACTCCTGTTCCGTACAGGTTGCAATTTGTACTGAGGATGAACGGGAAGAGGGGGAACCAATGAGAGACTAGCTCTAGGTGTTGGGACAGGCACAGGTCACTCTATTTTCCCATCAGGAAGAAGAATTAACCACAGGCTCAGCCTACCTCCCGGGACCAGAATAGGGCCTGAAGCAATCCTGCGCTTTTGCAGCCAGCTCCCAAGAAAGCGAGTTGAAAAATGGAGCTCAGGGGCACTGTAATTCACAAACCTGCAGACTTATAAATGTTCACTCTCGTCCACAAATATATTGAGGGAAGGCAACGAAGAGGATTTGAAAGCAAGGCAGAATTGCAGGAAACAGATTTCAGGAGGTAGATTCGAATCGCCTTTAAAGCACAGGAAAAGCGGCAAAACCTCGAAAATGATGCCCTTGGCCAAAAAGGGCGTATGCGTTTTTTCCTGAATATATTCAGGAAAACATGCATACGCCCTTTTTGGCCAACCAAGCAACCTGGAAAGGGAAATCAGAGCTACAAAGAAGTCTCGCTTCCCAACGGTCAAAAGGGCCATGCTGAATAAAGTGTCAAAACCAGAAATGCAGGACAGGCCATGGAGAAACGGGAGCCTTGCTACACTGATGGACGGGATGTAAATTGCCAACAGCCACTCTGGAGAAGTGTACGGTGTGTCCTGAAACATCTAAAAAACTCAGCTTAGAGAGCATAGGGCACTTCCACTCATGGGCGTCTAAATTCAGAAAACTAAAAATCAGCGAGACACAGGCACCCCAAAGTTTAGGGCTGCTCTGTTGACAAGCACCTCCACTTCGTTACACCTTAAATATCCCAGGAAAGAGAAAAATGGATAAAGAAGTTGTGGTCCTTATGTACAATGCAATATCACTCATCCATGAAATCAACGTAATAAGGCTAGTAGCAGCATGATGAGTAGATTTAGGTTCGACGATTCTAAGTGATATAAGTCACACAGAAAAAGATACTTATCATAAGATATCGCTTATAGAGGGAATGTAAAAACCGCTACCCTTGAACTGAATTACAAAACAGAACAGAGTCACACGTTTAGAAAACACACTATGGCTGCTTAACGGGAAAGGTGAGGTGGGGTGATGCATAAAACAAGGGTTTCAAATTAGCTCAGATACCGATTCCATAAACCCAATATGTAATAGACAAGACCTACTCCTTGCTCAGTGAACTGGACTCAATACCTCCTATTCACCGCCCAAGAATATATCTGACTAGTAAGAATCTTAAAACCTATGTATTGATATCTCTTTGTAAGTGAGTCAACTGGGTGTAAATTGGCATAAACACAGCAGTGAAAAGCAGCTAAACCCCATTTTAAAAATCAATTACTTTTAAAAACCCGTGAAACAAAGACAGTGAAAGAGAGAGAAATTCTTACAATATTCGTTCAGGGGCTGTGATGCCACCTGGATTGACAATATCTAGAACCACAGCTGATTGAGACATAAGGGTGGACACTCTTGGGGCTGAGAGGTTTGGTGAGGTTGGGTGAGGAAACGCAGACCCTTTAAAGTAATACTGCGTGGTACCCATCCCATGGGTCCCAAATCTCCAGGTTCAAGGGCATCTTCCTACATCGAAAACATGCATATGAAACCCAGAAGATGGTACACCGTGTTATCGGGAAAGGTTTCTAAAACGCACCTCATTTCTCATCTCCTTGTGCTCGGGTTCGCCATTCCAGCCGCTTTACTAGCAATCTCCCTCCTTGGAGAAGCAGCACCTTTAACCTCCTGTTCCGTACATGTTGCAATTTATCCTGAGGATGAACGGGAAGAGGGGGAACCATTGAGAGACTAGCTCTAGGTGTTGGGACAGGCACAGGTCACTCTATTTTCCCATCAGGAAGAAGAATTAACCACAGGCTCAGCCTGCCGCCCGGGACCAGAATACGGCCTGAAGCAATCCTGCGCTTTTGCGGCCAGCTCCCAAGAAAGCGAGTTGAAAAATGGAGCTCAGGGGCACGGCAATTCACAAACCTGCAGACTTATAAATGATGACTCTCGTCCACAAATATACTGAGGGAAGGCAACGAAGAGGATTTGAAAGCAAGGCAGAATTGCAGGAAACAGATTTCAGGAGGTAGATTCGAATCGCCTTTAAAGCACAGGAAAAGCGGCAAAATCTCGACAATGATGCCCTTGGCCAAAAAGGGCGTATGCGTTTTTTCCTGAATATATTCAGGAAAAAACGCATACGCCCTTTTTGGCCAACCAAGCAACCTGGAAAGGGAAATCAGCGCTACAAAGAAGTCTCGCTTCCCAACGGTCAAAAGGGCCCTGCTGAATAAAGTGTCAAAACCAGAAATGCAGGACAGGCCATGGAGAAACGGGAGCCTTGCTACACTGATGGACGGGATGTAAATTGCCAACAGCCACTCTGGAGAAGTGTACGGTGTGTCCTGAAACATCTAAAAAACTCAGCTTAGAGAGCATAGGGCACTTCCACTCATGGGCGTCTAAACTCGGAAAACTAAAAATCAGCAAGACACAGGCACCCCAAAGTTTAGGGCTGCTCTGTTGACAAGCACCTCCACTTCGTTACACCTTAAATATACCAGGAAAGAGAAAAATGGATAAAGAAGTTGTGGTCCTTATGTACAATGGAATATCACTCAGCCATGAAATCAACGTCATAAGGCTAGTAGCAGCATGATGAGTAGATTTAGGTACGACGATTCTAAGTGATGTAAGTCACACAGAAAAAGACACTTATCATAAGATATCACTTATAGAGGGAATGTAAAAACCGCTACCCTTGAACTGAATTACAAAACAGAACAGAGTCACACGTTTAGAAAACACACTATGGCTGCTTAACGGGAAAGGTGAGGTGGGGTGATGCATAAAACAAGGGTTTCAAATTAGCTCAGATACCGTTCCATAAACCCAATATGTAATAGACAAGACCTACTCCTTGCTCAGTGAACTGGACTCAACACCCCCTATTCACCGTCCAAAAATATATCTGACTAGTAAGAATCTTAAAACCTATGTATTGATATCTCTCTGTAAGTGAGTCAAGTGGGTGTAAAGCGGCATAAACACAGCAGTGAAAAGCAGCTAAACCCCATTTTAAAAATCAATTACTTTTAAAAACACGTGAAACAAAGACAGTGAAAGAGAGAGAAATTCTTATAAAATTCGTTCAGGGGCTGTGATGCCACCTGGATTGACCATATCTAGACCCACAGCTGGATGAGACATAAGGGTGGACACTCTTGGGGCTGAGAGGTTTGGTGAGGTTGGGTGAGGAAACGCAGACCCTTTAAAGTAATACTGCGTGGTACCCATCCCATGGGTCCCAAATCTCCAGGTTCAAGGGCATCTTCCTACATCGAAAACATGCATATGAAACCCAGAAGATGGTACACCGTGTGATCTGGGAAGGTTTCTAAAACGCACCTCATTTCTCATCTCCTTGTGCTCGGGTTCGCCATTCCAGCCGCTTTACTAGCAATCTCCCTCCTTGGAGAAGCAGCACCTTTAACCTCCTGTTCCGTACATGTTGCAATTTGTCCTGAGGATGAACGGGAAGAGGGGGAACCATTGAGAGACTAGCTCTAGGTGTTGGGACAGGCACAGGTCACTCTATTTTCCCATCAGGAAGAAGAATTAACCACAGGCTCAGCCTGCCGCCCGGGACCAGAATAGGGCCTGAAGCAATCCTGCGCTTTTGCGGCCAGCTCCCAAGAAAGCGAGTTGAAAAATGGAGCTCAGGGGCACTGCAATTCACAAACCTGCAGACTTATAAGTGATCACTCTCGTCCACAAATATACTGAGGGAAGGCAACGAAGAGGATTTGAAAGCAAGGCAGAATTGCAGGAAACAGGTTTCAGGAGGTAGATTCGAATCGCCTTTAAAGCACAGGAAAAGCGGCAAAACCTCGACAATGATGCCCTTGGCCAAAAAGGGCGTATGCGTTTTTTCCTGAATATATTCAGGAAAAAACGCATACGCCCTTTTTGGCCAACCAAGCAACCTGGAAAGGGAAATCAGCGCTACAACGAAGTCTCGCTTCCCAACGGTTAAAAGGGCCATGCTGAATAAGGTGTGAAAACCAGAAATGCAGGACAGGCCATGGAGAAACGGGAGCCTTGCTACACGTATGGGCGGGATGTAAATTGCCAACAGCCACTCTGGAGAAGTGTACGGTGTGTCCTGAAACATCTAAAACACTCAGCTTAGAGAGCATAGGACACTTCCACTCATGGGCGTATAAATTGGGAAAACTAAAAATCAGCAAGACACAGGCACCCGAAAGTTTAGGGCTACTCTATTGACAAGAACATCCACTTCGTTACACCTTAAATATCCCAGGAAAGAGAAAAATGGATAAAGAAATTGCGGTCCTTATGTACAATGGAATATCACTCAGCAATGAAATCAACGTCATAAGGCTAGTAGCAGCATGATGAATGGATTTAGGTACGACGATTCTAAGTGAAATAAGTCACACAGAAAAAGACACTTATCATAAGATATCACTTATAGAGGGAATGTAAAAAACGCTACCCTTGAACTGAATTACAAAAGAGAAGAGAGTCCCACGTTTAGAAAACACACTATGGCTGCTTAACGGGAAAGGTGAGGTGGGGTGATGCATAAAACAAGGGTTTCAAATTAGCTCAGATACCGTTCCATAAACCCAATATGTAATAGACAAGACCTACTGCTTGCTCAGTGAACTGGACTCAATACCTCCTATTCACCGCCCAAGAATATATCTGACTAGTAAGAATCTTAAAACCTATGTATTGATATCTCTCTGTAAGTGAGTCAAGTGGGTGTAAGGCGGCATAAACACAGCAGTGAAAAGCAGCTAAACCCCATTTTAAAAATCAATTACTTTTAAAAACCCGTGAAACAAAGACAGTGAAAGAGAGAGAAATTCTTACAAAATTCGTTCAGGGGCTGTGATGCCACCTGGATTGACCATATCTAGACCCACAGCTGATTGAGATATAAGGGTGCACACTCTTGGGGCTGAGAGTTTTGGTGAGGTTGGGTGAGGAAACGCAGACCCTTTAAAGTAATACTGCGTGGTACCCATCCCATGGGTCCCAAATCTCCAGGTTCAAGGGCATCTTCCTACATCGAAAACATGCATATGAAACCCAGAAGATGGTACACCGTGTGATCGGGAAAGGTTTCTAAAACGCACCTCATTTCTCATCTCCTTGTGCTCGGGTTCGCCATTCCAGCCGCTTTACTAGCAATCTCCCTCCTTGGAGAAGCAGCACCTTTAACCTCCTGTTCCGTACATGTTGCAATTTGTCCTGAGGATGAACGGGAAGAGGGGGAACCAATGAGAGACTAGCTCTAGGTGTTGGGACAGGCACAGGTCACTCTATTTTCCCATCAGGAAGAAGAATTAACCACAGGCTCAGCCTGCCGCCCGGGACCACAATAGGGCCTGAAGCAATCCTGCGCTTTTGCGGCCAGCTCCCAAGAAAGCGAGTTGAAAAATGGAGCTCAGGGGCACTGCAATTCACAAACCTGCAGACTTATAAATGATCACTCTCGTCCTCAAATATATTGGGGGAAGGCAACGAAGAGGATTTGAAAGCAAGGCAGAATTGCAGGAAACAGGTTTCAGGAGGTAGATTCGAATCGCCTTTAAAGCACAGGAAAAGCGGCAAAACCTCGACAATGATGCCCTTGGCCAAAAAGGGCGTATGCGTTTTTTCCTGAATATATTCAGGAAAAAACGCATACGCCCTTTTTGGCCAACCAAGCAACCTGGAAAGGCAAATCAGCGCTACAAAGAATTCTCGCTTCCCAACGGTCAAAAGGGCCATGCTGAATAAAGTGTCAAAACCAGAAATGCAGGACAGGCCATGGAGAAACGGGAGCCTTGCTACGCTGATGGGCGGGATGTAAATTGCCAACAGCCACTCTGGAGAAGTGTACGGTGTGTCCTGAAACATCAAAAAACTCAGCTTAGAGAGCATAGGGCACTTCCACTCATGGGCGTATAATTTGGGAAAACTAAAAATCAGCAAGACACAGGCACCCCAAAGTTTAGGGCTGCTCTGTTGACAAGAACCTCCACTTCGTTACACCTTAAATATCCCAGGAAAGAGAAAAATGGATTAAGAAGTTGTGGTCCTTATGTACAATGGAATATCACTCAGCCAATAAATCAACGTCAAAAGGCTAGTAGCAGCATGATGAGTGGATTTAGGTACGACGATTCTAAGTGAAATAAGTCACACAGAAAAAGACACTTATCATAAGATATCACTTATAGAGGGAATGTAAAAACCGCTACCCTTGAACTGAATTACAAAACAGAACAGAGTCACACGTTTAGAAAACAGACTATGGCTGCTTCACGGTAAAGGTGAGGTGGGGTGTTGCATAAAACAAGGGTTTCAAATTAGCTCAGATACCGTTCCATAAACCCAATATGTAATAGACAAGACCTACTCCTTGCTCAGTGAACTGGACTCAATACCTCCTATTCACCGCCCAAGAATATATCTCACTAGTAAGAATCTTAAAACCTATGTATTGATATCTCTCTGTAAGTGAGTCAAGTGGGTGTAAGGCGGCATAAACACAGCAGTGAAAAGCAGCTAAACCCCATTTTAAAAATCAATTACTTTTAAAAACCCGTGAAACAAAGACAGTGAAAGAGAGAGAAATTCTTACAAAATTCGTTCAGGGGCTGTGATGCCACCTGGATTGACCATATCTAGACCCACAGCTGATTGAGATATAAGGGTGGACACTCTTGGGGCTGAGAGTTTTGGTGAGGTTGGGTGAGGAAACGCAGACCCTTTAGAGTAATACTGCGTGGTACCCGTCCCATGGGTCCCAAATCTCCAGGTTCAAGGGCATCTTCCTACATCGAAAACATGCATGAGAAACCCAGAAGATGGTACACCGAGTGATCGGGAAAGGTTTCTAAAACGCACCTCATTTCTCATCTCCTTGTGCTCGGGTTCGCCATTCCAGTCGCTTTACTAGCAATCTCCCTCCTTGGAGAAGCAGCACCTTTAACCTCCTGTTCCGTACATGTTGCAATTTGTCCTGAGGATGAACGGGAAGAGGGGGAACCATTGAGAGACTAGCTCTAGGTGTTGGGACAGGCACAGGTCACTCTATTTTCCCATCATGAAGAAGAATTAACAACAGGCTCAGCCTGCCGCCCGGGACCAGAATAGGGCCTGAAGCAATCCTGCGCTTTTGCGGCCAGCTCCCAAGAAAGCGAGTTGAAAAATGGAGCTCAGGGGCACTGCAATTCACAAACCTGCAGACTTATAAATGATCACTCTCGTCCACAAATATACTGAGGGAAGGCAAGGAAGAGGATTTGAAAGCAAGGCAGAATTGCAGGAAACAGATTTCAGGAGGTAGATTCGAATCGCCTTTAAAGCACAGGAAAAGCGGCAAAACCTCGACAATGATGCCCTTGGCCAAATAGGGCGTATGCGTTTTTTCCTGAATATATTCAGGAAAAAACGCATACGCCCTTTTTGGCCAACCAAGCAACCTGGAAAGGGAAATCAGCGCTACAAAGAAGTCTCGCTTCCCAACGGTCAAAAGGTCCCTGCTGAATAAAGTGTCAAAACCAGAAATGCAGGACAGGCCATGGAGAAACGGGAGCCTTGCTACACTGATGGACGGGATGTAAATTGCCAACAGCCACTCTGGAGAAGCGTACGGTGTGTCCTGAAACATCTAAAAAACTCAGCTTAGAGAGCATAGGGCACTTCCACTCATGGGCGTCTAAATTCAGAAAACTAAAAATCAGCAAGACACAGGCACCCCAAAGTTTAGGGCTGCTCTGTTGACAAGCGCCTCCACTTCGTTACACCTTAAATATACCAGGAAAGAGAAAAATGGATAAAGAAGTTGTGGTCCTTATATACAATGGAATATCACTCAGCCATGAAATCAACGTCATAAGGCTAGTAGCAGCATGATGAGTTGATTTAGGTACGACGATTCTAAGTGATATAAGTCACACAGAAAAAGACACTTATCATAAGATATCACTTATAGAGGGAATGTAAAAACCGCTACCCTTGAACTGAATTACAAAACAGAACAGAGTCACACGTTTAGAAAACACACTATGGCTGCTTAACGGGAAAGGTGAGGTGGGGTGATGCATAAAACAAGGGTTTCAAATTAGCTCAGATACCGATTCCATAAACCAAATATGTAATAGACAAGACCTATTCCTTGCTCAGTGAACTGGACTCAATACCTCCTATTCACCGCCCAAGAATATATCTGACTAGTAAGAATCTTAAAACCTATGTATTGATATCTCTTTGTAAGTGAGTCAACTGGGTGTAAAGTGGCATAAACACAGCAGTGAAAAGCAGCTAAACCCCATTTTAAAAGTCAATTACTTTTAAAAACCCGTGAAACAAAGACAGTGAAAGAGAGAGAAATTCTTACAAAATTCGTTCAGGGGCTGTGATGCCACCTGGATTGACAATATCTAGAACTACACCTGATTGAGACATAAGGGTGGACACTCTTGGGGCTGAGAGGTCTGGTGAGGTTGGGTGAGCAAACGCAGACCCACTAAAGTAATACTGCGTGGTACCCATCCCATGGGTTCCAAATCTACAGGTTGAAGGGCATCTTCCTACATCGAAAACATGCATATGAAACCCAGAAGATGGTACACCCTGTGATCGGGAAAGGTGTCTAAAACGCACCTCATTTCTCATCACCTTGTGCTCGGGTTCGCCATTCCAGCCGCTTTACTAGCAATCTCCCTCCTTGGAGAAGCAGCACCTTTAACCTCCTGTTCCGTACATGTTGCAATTTGTCCTGAGGATGAACGGGAAGAGGGGGAACCAATGAGAGACTAGCTCTAGGTGTTGGTACAGGCACAGGTCACTCTATTTTCCCATCAGGAAGAAGAATTAACCACAGGCTCAGCCTGCCGCCCGGGACCAGAATAGGGCCTGAAGCAATCCTGCGCTTTTGCGGACAGCTCCCAAGAAAGCGAGTTGAAAAATGGAGCTCAGGGGAACTGCAATTCACAAACCTGCAGACTTATAAATGATCACTCTCGTCCTCAAATATATTGGGGGAAGGCAACGAAGAGGATTTGAAAGCAAGGCAGAATTGCAGGAAACAGATTTCAGGAGGTAGATTCGAATCGCCTTTAAAGCACAGGAAAAGCGGCAAAACCTCGACAATGATGCCCTTGGCCAAAAAGGGCGTATGCGTTTTTTCCTGAATATATTCAGGAAAAAACGCATACGCCCTTTTTGGCCAACCAAGCAACCTGGAAAGGCAAATCAGCGCTACAAAGAAGTCTCGCTTCCCAACGGTCAAAAGGGCCATGCTGAATAAAGTGTCAAAACCAGAAATGCAGGACAGGCCATGGAGAAACGGGAGCCTTGCTACGCTGATGGGCGGGATGTAAATTGCCAACAGCCACTCTGGAGAAGTGTACGGTGTGTCCTGAAACATCAAAAAACTCAGCTGAGAGAGCATAGGGCACTTCCTCTCATGGGCGGCTAAATTCGGAAAACTAAAAATCAGCAAGACACAGGCACCCCAAAGTTTAGGGCTGCTCTGTTGACAAGCACCTCCACTTGGTTACACCTTAAATATCCCAGGAAAGAGAAAAATGGATAAAGAAGTTGTGGTCCTTATGTACAATGGAATATCACTCAGCCAAGAAATCAACGTCATAAGGCTAGTAGCAGCATGATGAGTGGATTTAGGTACGACGATTCTAAGTGAAATAAGTCACACAGAAAAAGATACTTATCATAAGATATCACTGATAGAGGGAATGTAAAAACCGCTACCCTTGAAGTGAATTACAAAACATAACAGAGTCACACGTTTAGAAAACACACTATGGCTGCTTAACGGGAAAGGTGAGGTGGGGTGTTGCATAAAACAAGGGTTTCAAATTAGCTCCGATACCGTTCCACAAACCCAATATATAATAGACAAGACCTACTCATTGCTCAGTGAACTGGACTCAACACCCCCTATTCACCGCCCAAGAATATATCTGACTAGTAAGAATCTTAAAACCTATGTATTGATATCTCTCTGTAAGTGAGTCAAGTGGGTGTAAAGTGGCATAAACACAGCAGTGAAAAGCAGCTAAACCCCATTTTAAAAATCAATTACTTTTAAAAACCCGTGAAACAAAGACAGTGAAAGAGAGAGAAATTCTTATAAAATTCGTTCAGGGGCTGTGATGCCACCTGGATTGACCATATCTAGACCCACAGCTGGATGAGACATAAGGGTGGACACTCTTGGGGCTGAGAGGTTTGGTGAGGTTGGGTGAGGAAACGCAGACCCTTTAAAGTAACACTGCGTGGTACCCATCCCATGGGTCCCAAATCTCCAGGTTCAAGGGCATCTTCCTACATCGAAAACATGCATATGAAATCCAGAAGATGGTACACCGTGTGATCGGGAAAGGTTTCTAAAACGCACCTCATTTCTCATCTCCTTGTGCTCGGGTTCGCCATTCCAGCCGCTTTACTAGCAATCTCCCTCCTTGGAGAAGCAGCACCTTTAACCTCCTGTTCCGTACATGTTGCAATTTGTCCTGAGGATGAACGGGAAGAGGGGGAACCATTGAGAGACTAGCTCTAGGTGTTGGGACAGGCACAGGTCACTCTATTTTCCCATCAGGAAGAAGAATTAACCACAGGCTCAGCCTGCCTCCCGGGACCAGAATAGGGCCTGAAGCAATCCTGCGCTTTTGCGGCCAGCTCCCAAGAAAGCGAGTTGAAAAATGGAGCTCAGGGGCACTGCAATTCACAAACCTGCAGACTTATAAATGATCACTCTCGTCCACAAATATACTGAGGGAAGGCAACGAAGAGGATTTGAAAGCAAGGCAGAATTGCAGGAAACAGATTTCAGGAGGTAGATTCGAATCGCCTTTAAAGCACAGGAAAAGCGGCAAAACCTCGACAATGATGCCCTTGGCCAAAAAGGGCGTATGCGTTTTTTCCTGAATATATTCAGGAAAAAACGCATACGCCCTTTTTGGCCAACCAAGCAACCTGGAAATGCAAATCAGCGCTACAAAGAAGTCTCGCTTCCCAACGGTCAAAAGGGCCATGCTGAATAAAGTGTCAAAACCAGAAATGCAGGACAGGCCATGGAGAAACGGGAGCCTTGCTACGCTGATGGGCGGGATGTAAATTGCCAACAGCCACTCTGGAGAAGTGTACGGTGTGTCCTGAAACATCTAAAAAACTCAGCTTAGAGAGCATAGGGCACTTCCACTCATGGGCGTCTAAATTCAGAAAACTAAAAATCAGCAAGACACAGGCACCCCAAAGTTTAGGGCTGCTCTGTTGACAAGCGCCTCCACTTCGTTACACCTTAAATATACCAGGAAAGAGAAAAATGGATAAAGAAGTTGTGGTCCTTATGTACAATGGAATATCACTGAGACATGAAATCAACGTAATAAGGCTAGTAGCAGCATGATGAGTAGATTTAGGTTCGACGATACTAAGTGATATAAGTCACACAGAAAAAGAAACTTATCATAAGATATCACTTATAGAGGGAATGTAAAAACCGCTACCCTTGAACTGAATTACAAAACAGAACAGAGTCACACGTTTAGAAAACACACTATGGCTGCTTAACGGGAAAGGTGAGGTGGGGTGATGCATAAAACAAGGGTTTCAAATTAGCTCAGATACCGTTCCATAAACCCAATATGTAATAGACAAGACCTACTCCTTGCTCAGTGAAGTGGACTCAACACCCCCTATTCACCGACCAAGAATATATCTGACTAGTAAGAATCTTAAAACCTATGTATTGATATCTCTCTGTAAGTGAGTCAAGTGGGTGTAAAGCGGCATAAACACAGCAGTGAAAAGCAGCTAAACCCCATTTTAAAAATCAATTACTTTTAAAAACGCGTGAAACAAAGACAGTGAAAAAGAGAGAAAATCTTACAAAATTCGTTCAGGGGCTGTGATGCCACCTGGATTGACCATATCTAGACCCACAGCTGATTGAGACATAAGGGTGGACTCTCTTGGGGCTGAGAGGTGTGGTGAGGTTGGGTGAGGAAACGCAGACCCTTTAGAGTAATAGTGCGTGGTACCCATCCCATGGGTCCCAAATCTCCAGGTTCAAGGGCATCTTCCTACATCGAAAACATGCATGAGAAACCCAGAAGATGGTACACCGAGTGATCGGGAAAGGTTTCTAAAACGCACCTCATTTCTCATCTCCTTGTGCTCGGGTTCCCCATTCCAGTCGCTTTACTAGCAATCTCCCTCCTTGGAAAAGCAGCACCTTTAAACTCCTGTTCCGTACAGGTTGCAATTTGTACTGAGGATGAACGGGAAGAGGGGGAACCAATGAGAGACTAGCTCTAGGTGTTGGGACAGGCACAGGTCACTCTATTTTCCCATCAGGAAGAAGAATTAACCACAGGCTCAGCCTACCTCCCGGGACCAGAATAGGGCCTGAAGCAATCCTGTGCTTTTGCAGCCAGCTCCCAAGAAAGCGAGTTGAAAAATGGAGCTCAGGGGCACTGTAATTCACAAACCTGCAGACTTATAAATGTTCACTCTCGTCCACAAATATATTGAGGGAAGGCAACGAAGAGGATTTGAAAGCAAGGCAGAATTGCAGGAAACAGATTTCAGGAGGTAGATTCGAATCGCCTTTAAAGCACAGGAAAAGCGGCAAAACCTCGAAAATGATGCCCTTGGCCAAAAAGGGCGTATGCGTTTTTTCCTGAATATATTCAGGAAAACATGCATACGCCCTTTTTGGCCAACCAAGCAACCTGGAAAGGGAAATCAGAGCTACAAAGAAGTCTCGCTTCCCAACGGTCAAAAGGGCCATGCTGAATAAAGTGTCAAAACCAGAAATGCAGGACAGGCCATGGAGAAACGGGAGCCTTGCTACACTGATGGACGGGATGTAAATTGCCAACAGCCACTCTGGAGAAGTGTACGGTGTGTCCTGAAACATCTAAAAAACTCAGCTTAGAGAGCATAGGGCACTTCCACTCATGGGCGTCTAAATTCAGAAAACTAAAAATCAGCGAGACACAGGCACCCCAAAGTTTAGGGCTGCTCTGTTGACAAGCACCTCCACTTCGTTACACCTTAAATATCCCAGGAAAGAGAAAAATGGATAAAGAAGTTGTGGTCCTTATGTACAATGCAATATCACTCATCCATGAAATCAACGTAATAAGGCTAGTAGCAGCATGATGAGTAGATTTAGGTTCGACGATTCTAAGTGATATAAGTCACACAGAAAAAGATACTTATCATAAGATATCGCTTATAGAGGGAATGTAAAAACCGCTACCCTTGAACTGAATTACAAAACAGAACAGAGTCACACGTTTAGAAAACACACTATGGCTGCTTAACGGGAAAGGTGAGGTGGGGTGATGCATAAAACAAGGGTTTCAAATTAGCTCAGATACCGATTCCATAAACCCAATATGTAATAGACAAGACCTACTCCTTGCTCAGTGAACTGGACTCAATACCTCCTATTCACCGCCCAAGAATATATCTGACTAGTAAGAATCTTAAAACCTATGTATTGATATCTCTTTGTAAGTGAGTCAACTGGGTGTAAATTGGCATAAACACAGCAGTGAAAAGCAGCTAAACCCCATTTTAAAAATCAATTACTTTTAAAAACCCGTGAAACAAAGACAGTGAAAGAGAGAGAAATTCTTACAATATTCGTTCAGGGGCTGTGATGCCACCTGGATTGACAATATCTAGAACCACAGCTGATTGAGACATAAGGGTGGACACTCTTGGGGCTGAGAGGTTTGGTGAGGTTGGGTGAGGAAACGCAGACCCTTTAAAGTAATACTGCGTGGTACCCATCCCATGGGTCCCAAATCTCCAGGTTCAAGGGCATCTTCCTACATCGAAAACATGCATATGAAACCCAGAAGATGGTACACCGTGTTATCGGGAAAGGTTTCTAAAACGCACCTCATTTCTCATCTCCTTGTGCTCGGGTTCGCCATTCCAGCCGCTTTACTAGCAATCTCCCTCCTTGGAGAAGCAGCACCTTTAACCTCCTGTTCCGTACATGTTGCAATTTATCCTGAGGATGAACGGGAAGAGGGGGAACCATTGAGAGACTAGCTCTAGGTGTTGGGACAGGCACAGGTCACTCTATTTTCCCATCAGGAAGAAGAATTAACCACAGGCTCAGCCTGCCGCCCGGGACCAGAATACGGCCTGAAGCAATCCTGCGCTTTTGCGGCCAGCTCCCAAGAAAGCGAGTTGAAAAATGGAGCTCAGGGGCACGGCAATTCACAAACCTGCAGACTTATAAATGATCACTCTCGTCCACAAATATACTGAGGGAAGGCAACGAAGAGGATTTGAAAGCAAGGCAGAATTGCAGGAAACAGATTTCAGGAGGTAGATTCGAATCGCCTTTAAAGCACAGGAAAAGCGGCAAAATCTCGACAATGATGCCCTTGGCCAAAAAGGGCGTATGCGTTTTTTCCTGAATATATTCAGGAAAAAACGCATACGCCCTTTTTGGCCAACCAAGCAACCTGGAAAGGGAAATCAGCGCTACAAAGAAGTCTCGCTTCCCAACGGTCAAAAGGGCCCTGCTGAATAAAGTGTCAAAACCAGAAATGCAGGACAGGCCATGGAGAAACGGGAGCCTTGCTACACTGATGGACGGGATGTAAATTGCCAACAGCCACTCTGGAGAAGTGTACGGTGTGTCCTGAAACATCTAAAAAACTCAGCTTAGAGAGCATAGGGCACTTCCACTCATGGGCGTCTAAATTCAGAAAACTAAAAATCAGCGAGACACAGGCACCCCAAAGTTTAGGGCTGCTCTGTTGACAAGCACCTCCACTTCGTTACACCTTAAATATACCAGGAAAGAGAAAAATGGATAAAGAAGTTGTGGTCCTTATATACAATGGAATATCACTCAGCCATGAAATCAACGTCATAAGGCTAGTAGCAGCATGATGAGTTGATTTAGGTACAACGATTCTAAGTGATATAAGTCACACAGAAAAAGACACTTATCATAAGATATCACTTATAGAGGGAATGTAAAAACCGCTACCCTTGAACTGAATTACAAAACAGAACAGAGTCACACGTTTAGAAAACACACTATGGCTGCTTAACGGGAAAGGTGAGGTGGGGTGATGCATAAAACAAGGGTTTCAAATTAGCTCAGATACCGTTCCATAAACCCAATATGTAATAGACAAGACCTACTCCTTGCTCAGTGAACTGGACTCAACACCCCCTATTCACCGCCCAAGAATATATCTGACTAGTAAGAATCTTAAAACCTATGTATTGATATCTCTCTGTAAGTGAGTCAAGTGGGTGTAAAGCGGCATAAACACAGCAGTGAAAAGCAGCTAAACCCCATTTTAAAAATCAATTACTTTTATAAACCCGTGAAACAAAGACAGTGAAAGAGAGAGAAAATCTTACAAAATTCGTTCAGGGGCTGTGATGCCACCTGGATTGACCATATCTAGACCCACAGCTGATTGAGACATAAGGGTGGACTCTCTTGGGGCTGAGAGGTGTGGTGAGGTTGGGTGAGGAAACGCAGACCCTTTAGAGTAATACTGCGTGGTACCCATCCCATGGGTCCCAAATCTCCAGGTTCAAGGGCATCTTCCTACATCGAAAACATGCATGAGAAACCCAGAAGATGGTACACCGAGTGATCGGGAAAGGTTTCTAAAACGCACCTCATTTCTCATCTCCTTGTGCTCGGGTTCGCCATTCCAGCCGCTTTACTAGCAATCTCCCTCCTTGGAAAAGCAGCACCTTTAACCTCCTGTTCCGTACAGGTTGCAATTTGTCCTGAGGATGAAAGGGAAGAGGGGGAAGCAATGAGAGACTAGCTCTAGGTGTTGGGACAGGCACAGGTCACTCTATTTTCCCATCAGGAAGAAGAATTAACCACAGGATCAGCCTTCCGCCCGGGACCAGAATAGGGCCTGAAGCAATCCTGCGCTTTTGCGGCCAGGTCCCAAGAAAGCGAGTTGAAAAATGGAGCTCAGGGGCACTGCAATTCACAAACCTGAGACTTATAAATGATCACTCTCGTCCTCAAATATATTGGGGGAAGGCAACGAAGAAGATTTGAAAGCAAGGCAGAATTGCAGGAAACAGATTTCAGGAGGTAGATTCGAATCGCCTTTAAAGCACAGGAAAAGCGGCAAAACCTCGACAATGATGCCCTTGGCCAAAAAGGGCGTATGCGTTTTTTCCTGAATATATTCAGGAAAAAACGCATACGCCCTTTTTGGCCAACCAAGCAACCTGGAAAGGCAAATCAGCGCTACAAAGAAGTCTCGCTTCCCAACGGTCAAAAGGGCCATGCTGAATAAAGTGTCAAAACCAGAAATGCAGGACAGGCCATGGAGAAACGGGAGGCTTGCTACGCTGATGGGCGGGATGTAAATTGCCAACAGCCACTCTGGAGAAGTGTACGGTGTGTCCTGAAACATCAAAAAACTCAGCTTAGAGAGCATAGGGCACTTCCACTCATGGGCGTCTAAATTCGGAAAACTAAAAATCAGCAAGACACAGGCACCCCAAAGTTTAGGGCTGCTCTGTTGACAAGCACCTCCACTTGGTTACACCTTAAATATCCCAGGAAAGAGAAAAATGGATAAAGAAGTTGTGGCCCTTATGTACAATGGAATATCACTCAGCCAAGAAATCAACGTCATAAGGCTAGTAGCAGCATGATGAGTGGATTGAGGTACAACGATACTAAGTGATATAAGTCACACAGAAAAAGACACTTATCATAAGATATCACTTATAGAGGGAATGTAAAAACCGCTACCCTTGAACTGAATTACAAAACAGAACAGAGTCACACGTTTAGAAAACACACTATGGCTGCTTAACGGGAAAGGTGAGGTGGGGTGATGCATAAAACAAGGGTTTCAAATTAGCTCAGATACCGTTCCATAAACCCAATATGTAATAGACAAGACCTACTCCTTGCTCAGTGAAGTGAACTCAACACCCCCTATTCACCGACCAAGAATATATCTGACTAGTAAGAATCTTAAAACCTATGTATTGATATCTCTCTGTAAGTGAGTCAAGTGGGTGTAAAGCGGCATAAACACAGCAGTGAAAAGCAGCTAAACCCCATTTTAAAAATCAATTACTTTTAAAAACGCGTGAAACAAAGACAGTGAAAAAGAGAGAAAATCTTACAAAATTCGTTCAGGGGCTGTGATGCCACCTGGATTGACCATATCTACACCCACAGCTGATTGAGACATAAGGGTGGACTCTCTTGGGGCTGAGAGGTGTGGTGAGGTTGGGTGAGGAAACGCAGACCCTTTAGAGTAATAGTGCGTGGTACCCATCCCATGGGTCCCAAATCTCCAGGTTCAAGGGCATCTTCCTACATCGAAAACATGCATGAGAAACCCAGAAGATGGTACACCGAGTGATCGGGAAAGGTTTCTAAAACGCACCTCATTTCTCATCTCCTTGTGCTCGGGTTCCCCATTCCAGTCGCTTTACTAGCAATCTCCCTCCTTGGAAAAGCAGCACCTTTAAACTCCTGTTCCGTACAGGTTGCAATTTGTCCTGAGGATGAACGGGAAGAGGGGGAACCAATGAGAGACTAGCTCTAGGTGTTGGGACAGGCACAGGTCACTCTATTTTCCCATCAGGAAGAAGAATTAACCACAGGCTCAGCCTACCTCCCGGGACCAGAATAGGGCCTGAAGCAATCCTGCGCTTTTGCGGCCAGCTCCCAAGAAAGCGAGTTGAAAAATGGAGCTCAGGGGCACTGTAATTCACAAACCTGCAGATTATAAATGTTCACTCTCGTCCACAAATATATTGAGGGAAGGCAACGAAGAGGATTTGAAAGCAAGGCAGAATTGCAGGAAACAGATTTCAGGAGGTAGATTCGAATCGCCTTTAAAGCACAGGAAAAGCGGCAAAACCTCGAAAATGATGCCCTTGGCCAAAAAGGGCGTATGCGTTTTTTCCTGAATATATTCAGGAAAAAACGCATACGCCCTTTTTGGCCAACCAAGCAACCTGGAAGGGCAAATCAGCGCTACAAAGAAGTCTCGCTTCCCAACGGTCAAAAGGGCCATGCTGAATAAAGTGTCAAAACCAGAAATGCAGGACAGGCCATGGAGAAACGGGAGCCTTGCTACACTGATGGACGGGATGTAAATAGCCAACAGCCACTCTGGAGAAGTGTACGGTGTGTCCTGAAACATCTAAAAAACTCAGCTTAGAGAGCATAGGGCACTTCCACTCATGGGCGTCTAAATTCAGAAAACTAAAAATCAGCAAGACACAGGCACCCCAAAGTTTAGGGCTGCTCTGTTGACAAGCGCCTCCACTTCGTTACACCTTAAATATACCAGGAAAGAGAAAAATGGATAAAGAAGTTGTGGTCCTTATGTACAATGGAATATCACTGAGACATGAAATCAACGTAATAAGGCTAGTAGCAGCATGATGAGTAGATTTAGGTTCGACGATACTAAGTGATATAAGTCACACAGAAAAAGAAACTTATCATAAGATATCACTTATAGAGGGAATGTAAAAACCGCTACCCTTGAACTGAATTACAAAACAGAACAGAGTCACACGTTTAGAAAACACACTATGGCTGCTTAACGGGAAAGGTGAGGTGGGGTGATGCATAAAACAAGGGTTTCAAATTAGCTCAGATACCGTTCCATAAACCCAATATGTAATAGACAAGACCTACTCCTTGCTCAGTGAAGTGGACTCAACACCCCCTATTCACCGACCAAGAATATATCTGACTAGTAAGAATCTTAAAACCTATGTATTGATATCTCTCTGTAAGTGAGTCAAGTGGGTGTAAAGCGGCATAAACACAGCAGTGAAAAGCAGCTAAACCCCATTTTAAAAATCAATTACTTTTAAAAACGCGTGAAACAAAGACAGTGAAAAAGAGAGAAAATCTTACAAAATTCGTTCAGGGGCTGTGATGCCACCTGGATTGACCATATCTAGACCCACAGCTGATTGAGACATAAGGGTGGACTCTCTTGGGGCTGAGAGGTGTGGTGAGGTTGGGTGAGGAAACGCAGACCCTTTAGAGTAATAGTGCGTGGTACCCATCCCATGGGTCCCAAATCTCCAGGTTCAAGGGCATCTTCCTACATCGAAAACATGCATGAGAAACCCAGAAGATGGTACACCGAGTGATCGGGAAAGGTTTCTAAAACGCACCTCATTTCTCATCTCCTTGTGCTCGGGTTCCCCATTCCAGTCGCTTTACTAGCAATCTCCCTCCTTGGAAAAGCAGCACCTTTAAACTCCTGTTCCGTACAGGTTGCAATTTGTACTGAGGATGAACGGGAAGAGGGGGAACCAATGAGAGACTAGCTCTAGGTGTTGGGACAGGCACAGGTCACTCTATTTTCCCATCAGGAAGAAGAATTAACCACAGGCTCAGCCTACCTCCCGGGACCAGAATAGGGCCTGAAGCAATCCTGCGCTTTTGCAGCCAGCTCCCAAGAAAGCGAGTTGAAAAATGGAGCTCAGGGGCACTGTAATTCACAAACCTGCAGACTTATAAATGTTCACTCTCGTCCACAAATATATTGAGGGAAGGCAACGAAGAGGATTTGAAAGCAAGGCAGAATTGCAGGAAACAGATTTCAGGAGGTAGATTCGAATCGCCTTTAAAGCACAGGAAAAGCGGCAAAACCTCGAAAATGATGCCCTTGGCCAAAAAGGGCGTATGCGTTTTTTCCTGAATATATTCAGGAAAACATGCATACGCCCTTTTTGGCCAACCAAGCAACCTGGAAAGGGAAATCAGAGCTACAAAGAAGTCTCGCTTCCCAACGGTCAAAAGGGCCATGCTGAATAAAGTGTCAAAACCAGAAATGCAGGACAGGCCATGGAGAAACGGGAGCCTTGCTACACTGATGGACGGGATGTAAATTGCCAACAGCCACTCTGGAGAAGTGTACGGTGTGTCCTGAAACATCTAAAAAACTCAGCTTAGAGAGCATAGGGCACTTCCACTCATGGGCGTCTAAATTCAGAAAACTAAAAATCAGCGAGACACAGGCACCCCAAAGTTTAGGGCTGCTCTGTTGACAAGCACCTCCACTTCGTTACACCTTAAATATCCCAGGAAAGAGAAAAATGGATAAAGAAGTTGTGGTCCTTATGTACAATGCAATATCACTCATCCATGAAATCAACGTAATAAGGCTAGTAGCAGCATGATGAGTAGATTTAGGTTCGACGATTCTAAGTGATATAAGTCACACAGAAAAAGATACTTATCATAAGATATCGCTTATAGAGGGAATGTAAAAACCGCTACCCTTGAACTGAATTACAAAACAGAACAGAGTCACACGTTTAGAAAACACACTATGGCTGCTTAACGGGAAAGGTGAGGTGGGGTGATGCATAAAACAAGGGTTTCAAATTAGCTCAGATACCGATTCCATAAACCCAATATGTAATAGACAAGACCTACTCCTTGCTCAGTGAACTGGACTCAATACCTCCTATTCACCGCCCAAGAATATATCTGACTAGTAAGAATCTTAAAACCTATGTATTGATATCTCTTTGTAAGTGAGTCAACTGGGTGTAAATTGGCATAAACACAGCAGTGAAAAGCAGCTAAACCCCATTTTAAAAATCAATTACTTTTAAAAACCCGTGAAACAAAGACAGTGAAAGAGAGAGAAATTCTTACAATATTCGTTCAGGGGCTGTGATGCCACCTGGATTGACAATATCTAGAACCACAGCTGATTGAGACATAAGGGTGGACACTCTTGGGGCTGAGAGGTTTGGTGAGGTTGGGTGAGGAAACGCAGACCCTTTAAAGTAATACTGCGTGGTACCCATCCCATGGGTCCCAAATCTCCAGGTTCAAGGGCATCTTCCTACATCGAAAACATGCATATGAAACCCAGAAGATGGTACACCGTGTTATCGGGAAAGGTTTCTAAAACGCACCTCATTTCTCATCTCCTTGTGCTCGGGTTCGCCATTCCAGCCGCTTTACTAGCAATCTCCCTCCTTGGAGAAGCAGCACCTTTAACCTCCTGTTCCGTACATGTTGCAATTTATCCTGAGGATGAACGGGAAGAGGGGGAACCATTGAGAGACTAGCTCTAGGTGTTGGGACAGGCACAGGTCACTCTATTTTCCCATCAGGAAGAAGAATTAACCACAGGCTCAGCCTGCCGCCCGGGACCAGAATACGGCCTGAAGCAATCCTGCGCTTTTGCGGCCAGCTCCCAAGAAAGCGAGTTGAAAAATGGAGCTCAGGGGCACGGCAATTCACAAACCTGCAGACTTATAAATGATGACTCTCGTCCACAAATATACTGAGGGAAGGCAACGAAGAGGATTTGAAAGCAAGGCAGAATTGCAGGAAACAGATTTCAGGAGGTAGATTCGAATCGCCTTTAAAGCACAGGAAAAGCGGCAAAATCTCGACAATGATGCCCTTGGCCAAAAAGGGCGTATGCGTTTTTTCCTGAATATATTCAGGAAAAAACGCATACGCCCTTTTTGGCCAACCAAGCAACCTGGAAAGGGAAATCAGCGCTACAAAGAAGTCTCGCTTCCCAACGGTCAAAAGGGCCCTGCTGAATAAAGTGTCAAAACCAGAAATGCAGGACAGGCCATGGAGAAACGGGAGCCTTGCTACACTGATGGACGGGATGTAAATTGCCAACAGCCACTCTGGAGAAGTGTACGGTGTGTCCTGAAACATCTAAAAAACTCAGCTTAGAGAGCATAGGGCACTTCCACTCATGGGCGTCTAAACTCGGAAAACTAAAAATCAGCAAGACACAGGCACCCCAAAGTTTAGGGCTGCTCTGTTGACAAGCACCTCCACTTCGTTACACCTTAAATATACCAGGAAAGAGAAAAATGGATAAAGAAGTTGTGGTCCTTATGTACAATGGAATATCACTCAGCCATGAAATCAACGTCATAAGGCTAGTAGCAGCATGATGAGTAGATTTAGGTACGACGATTCTAAGTGATGTAAGTCACACAGAAAAAGACACTTATCATAAGATATCACTTATAGAGGGAATGTAAAAACCGCTACCCTTGAACTGAATTACAAAACAGAACAGAGTCACACGTTTAGAAAACACACTATGGCTGCTTAACGGGAAAGGTGAGGTGGGGTGATGCATAAAACAAGGGTTTCAAATTAGCTCAGATACCGTTCCATAAACCCAATATGTAATAGACAAGACCTACTCCTTGCTCAGTGAACTGGACTCAACACCCCCTATTCACCGTCCAAAAATATATCTGACTAGTAAGAATCTTAAAACCTATGTATTGATATCTCTCTGTAAGTGAGTCAAGTGGGTGTAAAGCGGCATAAACACAGCAGTGAAAAGCAGCTAAACCCCATTTTAAAAATCAATTACTTTTAAAAACACGTGAAACAAAGACAGTGAAAGAGAGAGAAATTCTTATAAAATTCGTTCAGGGGCTGTGATGCCACCTGGATTGACCATATCTAGACCCACAGCTGGATGAGACATAAGGGTGGACACTCTTGGGGCTGAGAGGTTTGGTGAGGTTGGGTGAGGAAACGCAGACCCTTTAAAGTAATACTGCGTGGTACCCATCCCATGGGTCCCAAATCTCCAGGTTCAAGGGCATCTTCCTACATCGAAAACATGCATATGAAACCCAGAAGATGGTACACCGTGTGATCTGGGAAGGTTTCTAAAACGCACCTCATTTCTCATCTCCTTGTGCTCGGGTTCGCCATTCCAGCCGCTTTACTAGCAATCTCCCTCCTTGGAGAAGCAGCACCTTTAACCTCCTGTTCCGTACATGTTGCAATTTGTCCTGAGGATGAACGGGAAGAGGGGGAACCATTGAGAGACTAGCTCTAGGTGTTGGGACAGGCACAGGTCACTCTATTTTCCCATCAGGAAGAAGAATTAACCACAGGCTCAGCCTGCCGCCCGGGACCAGAATAGGGCCTGAAGCAATCCTGCGCTTTTGCGGCCAGCTCCCAAGAAAGCGAGTTGAAAAATGGAGCTCAGGGGCACTGCAATTCACAAACCTGCAGACTTATAAGTGATCACTCTCGTCCACAAATATACTGAGGGAAGGCAACGAAGAGGATTTGAAAGCAAGGCAGAATTGCAGGAAACAGGTTTCAGGAGGTAGATTCGAATCGCCTTTAAAGCACAGGAAAAGCGGCAAAACCTCGACAATGATGCCCTTGGCCAAAAAGGGCGTATGCGTTTTTTCCTGAATATATTCAGGAAAAAACGCATACGCCCTTTTTGGCCAACCAAGCAACCTGGAAAGGGAAATCAGCGCTACAACGAAGTCTCGCTTCCCAACGGTTAAAAGGGCCATGCTGAATAAGGTGTGAAAACCAGAAATGCAGGACAGGCCATGGAGAAACGGGAGCCTTGCTACACGTATGGGCGGGATGTAAATTGCCAACAGCCACTCTGGAGAAGTGTACGGTGTGTCCTGAAACATCTAAAACACTCAGCTTAGAGAGCATAGGACACTTCCACTCATGGGCGTATAAATTGGGAAAACTAAAAATCAGCAAGACACAGGCACCCGAAAGTTTAGGGCTACTCTATTGACAAGAACATCCACTTCGTTACACCTTAAATATCCCAGGAAAGAGAAAAATGGATAAAGAAATTGCGGTCCTTATGTACAATGGAATATCACTCAGCAATGAAATCAACGTCATAAGGCTAGTAGCAGCATGATGAATGGATTTAGGTACGACGATTCTAAGTGAAATAAGTCACACAGAAAAAGACACTTATCATAAGATATCACTTATAGAGGGAATGTAAAAAACGCTACCCTTGAACTGAATTACAAAAGAGAAGAGAGTCCCACGTTTAGAAAACACACTATGGCTGCTTAACGGGAAAGGTGAGGTGGGGTGATGCATAAAACAAGGGTTTCAAATTAGCTCAGATACCGTTCCATAAACCCAATATGTAATAGACAAGACCTACTGCTTGCTCAGTGAACTGGACTCAATACCTCCTATTCACCGCCCAAGAATATATCTGACTAGTAAGAATCTTAAAACCTATGTATTGATATCTCTCTGTAAGTGAGTCAAGTGGGTGTAAGGCGGCATAAACACAGCAGTGAAAAGCAGCTAAACCCCATTTTAAAAATCAATTACTTTTAAAAACCCGTGAAACAAAGACAGTGAAAGAGAGAGAAATTCTTACAAAATTCGTTCAGGGGCTGTGATGCCACCTGGATTGACCATATCTAGACCCACAGCTGATTGAGATATAAGGGTGCACACTCTTGGGGCTGAGAGTTTTGGTGAGGTTGGGTGAGAAAACGCAGACCCTTTAAAGTAATACTGCGTGGTACCCATCCCATGGGTCCCAAATCTCCAGGTTCAAGGGCATCTTCCTACATCGAAAACATGCATATGAAACCCAGAAGATGGTACACCGTGTGATCGGGAAAGGTTTCTAAAACGCACCTCATTTCTCATCTCCTTGTGCTCGGGTTCGCCATTCCAGTCGCTTTACTAGCAATCTCCCTCCTTGGAGAAGCAGCACCTTTAACCTCCTGTTCCGTACATGTTGCAATTTGTCCTGAGGATGAACGGGAAGAGGGGGAACCAATGAGAGACTAGCTCTAGGTGTTGGGACAGGCACAGGTCACTCTATTTTCCCATCAGGAAGAAGAATTAACCACAGGCTCAGCCTGCCGCCCGGGACCACAATAGGGCCTGAAGCAATCCTGCGCTTTTGCGGCCAGCTCCCAAGAAAGCGAGTTGAAAAATGGAGCTCAGGGGCACTGCAATTCACAAACCTGCAGACTTATAAATGATCACTCTCGTCCTCAAATATATTGGGGGAAGGCAACGAAGAGGATTTGAAAGCAAGGCAGAATTGCAGGAAACAGGTTTCAGGAGGTAGATTCGAATCGCCTTTAAAGCACAGGAAAAGCGGCAAAACCTCGACAATGATGCCCTTGGCCAAAAAGGGCGTATGCGTTTTTTCCTGAATATATTCAGGAAAAAACGCATACGCCCTTTTTGGCCAACCAAGCAACCTGGAAAGGCAAATCAGCGCTACAAAGAATTCTCGCTTCCCAACGGTCAAAAGGGCCATGCTGAATAAAGTGTCAAAACCAGAAATGCAGGACAGGCCATGGAGAAACGGGAGCCTTGCTACGCTGATGGGCGGGATGTAAATTGCCAACAGCCACTCTGGAGAAGTGTACGGTGTGTCCTGAAACATCAAAAAACTCAGCTTAGAGAGCATAGGGCACTTCCACTCATGGGCGTATAATTTGGGAAAACTAAAAATCAGCAAGACACAGGCACCCCAAAGTTTAGGGCTGCTCTGTTGACAAGAACCTCCACTTCGTTACACCTTAAATATCCCAGGAAAGAGAAAAATGGATTAAGAAGTTGTGGTCCTTATGTACAATGGAATATCACTCAGCCAATAAATCAACGTCAAAAGGCTAGTAGCAGCATGATGAGTGGATTTAGGTACGACGATTCTAAGTGAAATAAGTCACACAGAAAAAGACACTTATCATAAGATATCACTTATAGAGGGAATGTAAAAACCGCTACCCTTGAACTGAATTACAAAACAGAACAGAGTCACACGTTTAGAAAACAGACTATGGCTGCTTCACGGGAAAGGTGAGGTGGGGTGTTGCATAAAACAAGGGTTTCAAATTAGCTCAGATACCGTTCCATAAACCCGATATGTAATAGACAAGACCTACTCCTTGCTCAGTGAACTGGACTCAATACCTCCTATTCACCGCCCAAGAATATATCTCACTAGTAAGAATCTTAAAACCTATGTATTGATATCTCTCTGTAAGTGAGTCAAGTGGGTGTAAGGCGGCATAAACACAGCAGTGAAAAGCAGCTAAACCCCATTTTAAAAATCAATTACTTTTAAAAACCCGTGAAACAAAGACAGTGAAAGAGAGAGAAATTCTTACAAAATTCGTTCAGGGGCTGTGATGCCACCTGGATTGACCATATCTAGACCCACAGCTGATTGAGATATAAGGGTGGACACTCTTGGGGCTGAGAGTTTTGGTGAGGTTGGGTGAGGAAACGCAGACCCTTTAGAGTAATACTGCGTGGTACCCGTCCCATGGGTCCCAAATCTCCAGGTTCAAGGGCATCTTCCTACATCGAAAACATGCATGAGAAACCCAGAAGATGGTACACCGAGTGATCGGGAAAGGTTTCTAAAACGCACCTCATTTCTCATCTCCTTGTGCTCGGGTTCGCCATTCCAGCCGCTTTACTAGCAATCTCCCTCCTTGGAGAAGCAGCACCTTTAACCTCCTGTTCCGTACATGTTGCAATTTGTCCTGAGGATGAACGGGAAGAGGGGGAACCATTGAGAGACTAGCTCTAGGTGTTGGGACAGGCACAGGTCACTCTATTTTCCCATCAGGAAGAAGAATTAACCACAGGCTCAGCCTGCCTCCCGGGACCAGAATAGGGCCTGAAGCAATCCTGCGCTTTTGCGGCCAGCTCCCAAGAAAGCGAGTTGAAAAATGGAGCTCAGGGGCACTGCAATTCACAAACCTGCAGACTTATAAATGATCACTCTCGTCCACAAATATACTGAGGGAAGGCAACGAAGAGGATTTGAAAGCAAGGCAGAATTGCAGGAAACAGATTTCAGGAGGTAGATTCGAATCGCCTTTAAAGCACAGGAAAAGCGGCAAAACCTCGACAATGATGCCCTTGGCCAAAAAGGGCGTATGCGTTTTTTCCTGAATATATTCAGGAAAAAACGCATACGCCCTTTTTGGCCAACCAAGCAACCTGGAAATGCAAATCAGCGCTACAAAGAAGTCTCGCTTCCCAACGGTCAAAAGGGCCATGCTGAATAAAGTGTCAAAACCAGAAATGCAGGACAGGCCATGGAGAAACGGGAGCCTTGCTACGCTGATGGGCGGGATGTAAATTGCCAACAGCCACTCTGGAGAAGTGTACGGTGTGTCCTGAAACATCTAAAAAACTCAGCTTAGAGAGCATAGGGCACTTCCACTCATGGGCGTCTAAATTCAGAAAACTAAAAATCAGCAAGACACAGGCACCCCAAAGTTTAGGGCTGCTCTGTTGACAAGCGCCTCCACTTCGTTACACCTTAAATATACCAGGAAAGAGAAAAATGGATAAAGAAGTTGTGGTCCTTATGTACAATGGAATATCACTGAGACATGAAATCAACGTAATAAGGCTAGTAGCAGCATGATGAGTAGATTTAGGTTCGACGATACTAAGTGATATAAGTCACACAGAAAAAGAAACTTATCATAAGATATCACTTATAGAGGGAATGTAAAAACCGCTACCCTTGAACTGAATTACAAAACAGAACAGAGTCACACGTTTAGAAAACACACTATGGCTGCTTAACGGGAAAGGTGAGGTGGGGTGATGCATAAAACAAGGGTTTCAAATTAGCTCAGATACCGTTCCATAAACCCAATATGTAATAGACAAGACCTACTCCTTGCTCAGTGAAGTGGACTCAACACCCCCTATTCACCGACCAAGAATATATCTGACTAGTAAGAATCTTAAAACCTATGTATTGATATCTCTCTGTAAGTGAGTCAAGTGGGTGTAAAGCGGCATAAACACAGCAGTGAAAAGCAGCTAAACCCCATTTTAAAAATCAATTACTTTTAAAAACGCGTGAAACAAAGACAGTGAAAAAGAGAGAAAATCTTACAAAATTCGTTCAGGGGCTGTGATGCCACCTGGATTGACCATATCTAGACCCACAGCTGATTGAGACATAAGGGTGGACTCTCTTGGGGCTGAGAGGTGTGGTGAGGTTGGGTGAGGAAACGCAGACCCTTTAGAGTAATAGTGCGTGGTACCCATCCCATGGGTCCCAAATCTCCAGGTTCAAGGGCATCTTCCTACATCGAAAACATGCATGAGAAACCCAGAAGATGGTACACCGAGTGATCGGGAAAGGTTTCTAAAACGCACCTCATTTCTCATCTCCTTGTGCTCGGGTTCCCCATTCCAGTCGCTTTACTAGCAATCTCCCTCCTTGGAAAAGCAGCACCTTTAAACTCCTGTTCCGTACAGGTTGCAATTTGTACTGAGGATGAACGGGAAGAGGGAGAACCAATGAGAGACTAGCTCTAGGTGTTGGGACAGGCACAGGTCACTCTATTTTCCCATCAGGAAGAAGAATTAACCACAGGCTCAGCCTACCTCCCGGGACCAGAATAGGGCCTGAAGCAATCCTGCGCTTTTGCAGCCAGCTCCCAAGAAAGCGAGTTGAAAAATGGAGCTCAGGGGCACTGTAATTCACAAACCTGCAGACTTATAAATGTTCACTCTCGTCCACAAATATATTGAGGGAAGGCAACGAAGAGGATTTGAAAGCAAGGCAGAATTGCAGGAAACAGATTTCAGGAGGTAGATTCGAATCGCCTTTAAAGCACAGGAAAAGCGGCAAAACCTCGAAAATGATGCCCTTGGCCAAAAAGGGCGTATGCGTTTTTTCCTGAATATATTCAGGAAAACATGCATACGCCCTTTTTGGCCAACCAAGCAACCTGGAAAGGGAAATCAGAGCTACAAAGAAGTCTCGCTTCCCAACCGTCAAAAGGGCCATGCTGAATAAAGTGTCAAAACCAGAAATGCAGGACAGGCCATGGAGAAACGGGAGCCTTGCTACACTGATGGACGGGATGTAAATTGCCAACAGCCACTCTGGAGAAGTGTACGGTGTGTCCTGAAACATCTAAAAAACTCAGCTTAGAGAGCATAGGGCACTTCCACTCATGGGCGTCTAAATTCAGAAAACTAAAAATCAGCGAGACACAGGCACCCCAAAGTTTAGGGCTGCTCTGTTGACAAGCACCTCCACTTCGTTACACCTTAAATATCCCAGGAAAGAGAAAAATGGATAAAGAAGTTGTGGTCCTTATGTACAATGCAATATCACTCATCCATGAAATCAACGTAATAAGGCTAGTAGCAGCATGATGAGTAGATTTAGGTTCGACGATTCTAAGTGATATAAGTCACACAGAAAAAGATACTTATCATAAGATATCGCTTATAGAGGGAATGTAAAAACCGCTACCCTTGAACTGAATTACAAAACAGAACAGAGTCACACGTTTAGAAAACACACTATGGCTGCTTAACGGGAAAGGTGAGGTGGGGTGATGCATAAAACAAGGGTTTCAAATTAGCTCAGATACCGATTCCATAAACCCAATATGTAATAGACAAGACCTACTCCTTGCTCAGTGAACTGGACTCAATACCTCCTATTCACCGCCCAAGAATATATCTGACTAGTAAGAATCTTAAAACCTATGTATTGATATCTCTTTGTAAGTGAGTCAACTGGGTGTAAATTGGCATAAACACAGCAGTGAAAAGCAGCTAAACCCCATTTTAAAAATCAATTACTTTTAAAAACCCGTGAAACAAAGACAGTGAAAGAGAGAGAAATTCTTACAATATTCGTTCAGGGGCTGTGATGCCACCTGGATTGACAATATCTAGAACCACAGCTGATTGAGACATAAGGGTGGACACTCTTGGGGCTGAGAGGTTTGGTGAGGTTGGGTGAGGAAACGCAGACCCTTTAAAGTAATACTGCGTGGTACCCATCCCATGGGTCCCAAATCTCCAGGTTCAAGGGCATCTTCCTACATCGAAAACATGCATATGAAACCCAGAAGATGGTACACCGTGTGATCTGGGAAGGTTTCTAAAACGCACCTCATTTCTCATCTCCTTGTGCTCGGGTTCGCCATTCCAGCCGCTTTACTAGCAATCTCCCTCCTTGGAGAAGCAGCACCTTTAACCTCCTGTTCCGTACATGTTGCAATTTGTCCTGAGGATGAACGGGAAGAGGGGGAACCATTGAGAGACTAGCTCTAGGTGTTGGGACAGGCACAGGTCACTCTATTTTCCCATCAGGAAGAAGAATTAACCACAGGCTCAGCCTGCCGCCCGGGACCAGAATAGGGCCTGAAGCAATCCTGCGCTTTTGCGGCCAGCTCCCAAGAAAGCGAGTTGAAAAATGGAGCTCAGGGGCACTGCAATTCACAAACCTGCAGACTTATAAGTGATCACTCTCGTCCACAAATATACTGAGGGAAGGCAACGAAGAGGATTTGAAAGCAAGGCAGAATTGCAGGAAACAGGTTTCAGGAGGTAGATTCGAATCGCCTTTAAAGCACAGGAAAAGCGGCAAAACCTCGACAATGATGCCCTTGGCCAAAAAGGGCGTATGCGTTTTTTCCTGAATATATTCAGGAAAAAACGCATACGCCCTTTTTGGCCAACCAAGCAACCTGGAAAGGGAAATCAGCGCTACAACGAAGTCTCGCTTCCCAACGGTTAAAAGGGCCATGCTGAATAAGGTGTGAAAACCAGAAATGCAGGACAGGCCATGGAGAAACGGGAGCCTTGCTACACGTATGGGCGGGATGTAAATTGCCAACAGCCACTCTGGAGAAGTGTACGGTGTGTCCTGAAACATCTAAAACACTCAGCTTAGAGAGCATAGGACACTTCCACTCATGGGCGTATAAATTGGGAAAACTAAAAATCAGCAAGACACAGGCACCCGAAAGTTTAGGGCTACTCTATTGACAAGAACATCCACTTCGTTACACCTTAAATATCCCAGGAAAGAGAAAAATGGATAAAGAAATTGCGGTCCTTATGTACAATGGAATATCACTCAGCAATGAAATCAACGTCATAAGGCTAGTAGCAGCATGATGAATGGATTTAGGTACGACGATTCTAAGTGAAATAAGTCACACAGAAAAAGACACTTATCATAAGATATCACTTATAGAGGGAATGTAAAAAACGCTACCCTTGAACTGAATTACAAAAGAGAAGAGAGTCCCACGTTTAGAAAACACACTATGGCTGCTTAACGGGAAAGGTGAGGTGGGGTGATGCATAAAACAAGGGTTTCAAATTAGCTCAGATACCGTTCCATAAACCCAATATGTAATAGACAAGACCTACTGCTTGCTCAGTGAACTGGACTCAATACCTCCTATTCACCGCCCAAGAATATATCTGACTAGTAAGAATCTTAAAACCTATGTATTGATATCTCTCTGTAAGTGAGTCAAGTGGGTGTAAGGCGGCATAAACACAGCAGTGAAAAGCAGCTAAACCCCATTTTAAAAATCAATTACTTTTAAAAACCCGTGAAACAAAGACAGTGAAAGAGAGAGAAATTCTTACAAAATTCGTTCAGGGGCTGTGATGCCACCTGGATTGACCATATCTAGACCCACAGCTGATTGAGATATAAGGGTGCACACTCTTGGGGCTGAGAGTTTTGGTGAGGTTGGGTGAGGAAACGCAGACCCTTTAAAGTAATACTGCGTGGTACCCATCCCATGGGTCCCAAATCTCCAGGTTCAAGGGCATCTTCCTACATCGAAAACATGCATATGAAACCCAGAAGATGGTACACCGTGTGATCGGGAAAGGTTTCTAAAACGCACCTCATTTCTCATCTCCTTGTGCTCGGGTTCGCCATTCCAGCCGCTTTACTAGCAATCTCCCTCCTTGGAGAAGCAGCACCTTTAACCTCCTGTTCCGTACATGTTGCAATTTGTCCTGAGGATGAACGGGAAGAGGGGGAACCAATGAGAGACTAGCTCTAGGTGTTGGGACAGGCACAGGTCACTCTATTTTCCCATCAGGAAGAAGAATTAACCACAGGCTCAGCCTGCCGCCCGGGACCACAATAGGGCCTGAAGCAATCCTGCGCTTTTGCGGCCAGCTCCCAAGAAAGCGAGTTGAAAAATGGAGCTCAGGGGCACTGCAATTCACAAACCTGCAGACTTATAAATGATCACTCTCGTCCTCAAATATATTGGGGGAAGGCAACGAAGAGGATTTGAAAGCAAGGCAGAATTGCAGGAAACAGGTTTCAGGAGGTAGATTCGAATCGCCTTTAAAGCACAGGAAAAGCGGCAAAACCTCGACAATGATGCCCTTGGCCAAAAAGGGCGTATGCGTTTTTTCCTGAATATATTCAGGAAAAAACGCATACGCCCTTTTTGGCCAACCAAGCAACCTGGAAAGGCAAATCAGCGCTACAAAGAATTCTCGCTTCCCAACGGTCAAAAGGGCCATGCTGAATAAAGTGTCAAAACCAGAAATGCAGGACAGGCCATGGAGAAACGGGAGCCTTGCTACGCTGATGGGCGGGATGTAAATTGCCAACAGCCACTCTGGAGAAGTGTACGGTGTGTCCTGAAACATCAAAAAACTCAGCTTAGAGAGCATAGGGCACTTCCACTCATGGGCGTATAATTTGGGAAAACTAAAAATCAGCAAGACACAGGCACCCCAAAGTTTAGGGCTGCTCTGTTGACAAGAACCTCCACTTCGTTACACCTTAAATATCCCAGGAAAGAGAAAAATGGATTAAGAAGTTGTGGTCCTTATGTACAATGGAATATCACTCAGCCAATAAATCAACGTCAAAAGGCTAGTAGCAGCATGATGAGTTGATTTAGGTACGACGATTCTAAGTGATATAAGTCACACAGAAAAAGACACTTATCATAAGATATCACTTATAGAGGGAATGTAAAAACCGCTACCCTTGAACTGAATTACAAAACAGAACAGAGTCACACGTTTAGAAAACACACTATGGCTGCTTAACGGGAAAGGTGAGGTGGGGTGATGCATAAAACAAGGGTTTCAAATTAGCTCAGATACCGATTCCATAAACCAAATATGTAATAGACAAGACCTATTCCTTGCTCAGTGA
Organism: Balaenoptera physalus; assembly: GCF_965194825.1. NCBI lineage: Eukaryota > Metazoa > Chordata > Mammalia > Artiodactyla > Balaenopteridae > Balaenoptera > Balaenoptera physalus. The sequence continues at coordinate 96,509 of NW_028125278.1, forward strand.
ACTGGACTCAATACCTCCTATTCACCGCCCAAGAATATATCTGACTAGTAAGAATCTTAAAACCTATGTATTGATATCTCTTTGTAAGTGAGTCAACTGGGTGTAAAGTGGCATAAACACAGCAGTGAAAAGCAGCTAAACCCCATTTTAAAAGTCAATTACTTTTAAAAACCCGTGAAACAAAGACAGTGAAAGAGAGAGAAATTCTTACAAAATTCGTTCAGGGGCTGTGATGCCACCTGGATTGACAATATATAGAACTACACCTGATTGAGACATAAGGGTGGACACTCTTGGGGCTGAGAGGTCTGGTGAGGTTGGGTGAGCAAACGCAGACCCACTAAAGTAATACTGCGTGGTACCCATCCCATGGGTTCCAAATCTACAGGTTGAAGGGCATCTTCCTACATCGAAAACATGCATATGAAACCCAGAAGATGGTACACCCTGTGATCGGGAAAGGTGTCTAAAACGCACCTCATTTCTCATCACCTTGTGCTCGGGTTCGCCATTCCAGCCGCTTTACTAGCAATCTCCCTCCTTGGAGAAGCAGCACCTTTAACCTCCTGTTCCGTACATGTTGCAATTTGTCCTGAGGATGAACGGGAAGAGGGGGAACCAATGAGAGACTAGCTCTAGGTGTTGGTACAGGCACAGGTCACTCTATTTTCCCATCAGGAAGAAGAATTAACCACAGGCTCAGCCTGCCGCCCGGGACCAGAATAGGGCCTGAAGCAATCCTGCGCTTTTGCGGACAGCTCCCAAGAAAGCGAGTTGAAAAATGGAGCTCAGGGGAACTGCAATTCACAAACCTGCAGACTTATAAATGATCACTCTCGTCCTCAAATATATTGGGGGAAGGCAACGAAGAGGATTTGAAAGCAAGGCAGAATTGCAGGAAACAGATTTCAGGAGGTAGATTCGAATCGCCTTTAAAGCACAGGAAAAGCGGCAAAACCTCGACAATGATGCCCTTGGCCAAAAAGGGCGTATGCGTTTTTTCCTGAATATATTCAGGAAAAAACGCATACGCCCTTTTTGGCCAACCAAGCAACCTGGAAAGGCAAATCAGCGCTACAAAGAAGTCTCGCTTCCCAACGGTCAAAAGGGCCATGCTGAATAAAGTGTCAAAACCAGAAATGCAGGACAGGCCATGGAGAAACGGGAGCCTTGCTACGCTGATGGGCGGGATGTAAATTGCCAACAGCCACTCTGGAGAAGTGTACGGTGTGTCCTGAAACATCAAAAAACTCAGCTGAGAGAGCATAGGGCACTTCCTCTCATGGGCGGCTAAATTCGGAAAACTAAAAATCAGCAAGACACAGGCACCCCAAAGTTTAGGGCTGCTCTGTTGACAAGCACCTCCACTTGGTTACACCTTAAATATCCCAGGAAAGAGAAAAATGGATAAAGAAGTTGTGGTCCTTATGTACAATGGAATATCACTCAGCCAAGAAATCAACGTCATAAGGCTAGTAGCAGCATGATGAGTGGATTTAGGTACGACGATTCTAAGTGAAATAAGTCACACAGAAAAAGATACTTATCATAAGATATCACTGATAGAGGGAATGTAAAAACCGCTACCCTTGAAGTGAATTACAAAACATAACAGAGTCACACGTTTAGAAAACACACTATGGCTGCTTAACGGGAAAGGTGAGGTGGGGTGTTGCATAAAACAAGGGTTTCAAATTAGCTCCGATACCGTTCCACAAACCCAATATATAATAGACAAGACCTACTCATTGCTCAGTGAACTGGACTCAACACCCCCTATTCACCGCCCAAGAATATATCTGACTAGTAAGAATCTTAAAACCTATGTATTGATATCTCTCTGTAAGTGAGTCAAGTGGGTGTAAAGTGGCATAAACACAGCAGTGAAAAGCAGCTAAACCCCATTTTAAAAATCAATTACTTTTAAAAACCCGTGAAACAAAGACAGTGAAAGAGAGAGAAATTCTTATAAAATTCGTTCAGGGGCTGTGATGCCACCTGGATTGACCATATCTAGACCCACAGCTGGATGAGACATAAGGGTGGACACTCTTGGGGCTGAGAGGTTTGGTGAGGTTGGGTGAGGAAACGCAGACCCTTTAAAGTAATACTGCGTGGTACCCATCCCATGGGTCCCAAATCTCCAGGTTCAAGGGCATCTTCCTACATCGAAAACATGCATATGAAATCCAGAAGATGGTACACCGTGTGATCGGGAAAGGTTTCTAAAACGCACCTCATTTCTCATCTCCTTGTGCTCGGGTTCGCCATTCCAGCCGCTTTACTAGCAATCTCCCTCCTTGGAGAAGCAGCACCTTTAACCTCCTGTTCCGTACATGTTGCAATTTGTCCTGAGGATGAACGGGAAGAGGGGGAACCATTGAGAGACTAGCTCTAGGTGTTGGGACAGGCACAGGTCACTCTATTTTCCCATCAGGAAGAAGAATTAACCACAGGCTCAGCCTGCCTCCCGGGACCAGAATAGGGCCTGAAGCAATCCTGCGCTTTTGCGGCCAGCTCCCAAGAAAGCGAGTTGAAAAATGGAGCTCAGGGGCACTGCAATTCACAAACCTGCAGACTTATAAATGATCACTCTCGTCCACAAATATACTGAGGGAAGGCAACGAAGAGGATTTGAAAGCAAGGCAGAATTGCAGGAAACAGATTTCAGGAGGTAGATTCGAATCGCCTTTAAAGCACAGGAAAAGCGGCAAAACCTCGACAATGATGCCCTTGGCCAAAAAGGGCGTATGCGTTTTTTCCTGAATATATTCAGGAAAAAACGCATACGCCCTTTTTGGCCAACCAAGCAACCTGGAAATGCAAATCAGCGCTACAAAGAAGTCTCGCTTCCCAACGGTCAAAAGGGCCATGCTGAATAAAGTGTCAAAACCAGAAATGCAGGACAGGCCATGGAGAAACGGGAGCCTTGCTACGCTGATGGGCGGGATGTAAATTGCCAACAGCCACTCTGGAGAAGTGTACGGTGTGTCCTGAAACATCAAAAAACTAAGCTTAGAGAGCATAGGGCACTTCCACTCATGGGCGTCTAAATTCGGAAAACTAGAAATCAGCAAGACACAGGCACCCCAAAGTTTAGGGCTGCTCTGTTGACAAGCACCTCCACTTGGTTACACCTTAAATATCCCAGGAAAGAGAAAAATGCATAAAGCAGTTGTGGTCCTTATGTACAATGGAATATCACTCAGCCAAGAAATCAACGTAATAAGGCTAGTAGCAGCATAATGAGTGGATTTAGGTACGACGATTCTAAGTGAAATAAGTCACACAGAAAACGATACTTATCATAAGATATCACTTATAGAGGGAATGTAAAAACCGCTACCCTTGAATTGAATTACAAAACAGAACAGAGTCACACGTTTAGAAAACACACTATGGCTGCTTAACGGGAAAGGTGAGGTGGGGTGATGCATAAAACAAGGGTTTCAAATTAGCTCAGATACCGTTCCATAAACCCAATATATAATAGACAAGACCTACTCCTTGCTCAGTGAACTGGACTCAATACCTCCTATTCACCGCCCAAGAATATATCTGACTAGTAAGAATCTTAAAACCTTTGTATTGATATCTCTCTGTAAGTGAGTCAAGTGGGTGTAAAGCGGCATAAACACAGCAGTGAAAAGCAGCTAAACCCCATTTTAAAAATAAATTACTTTTAAAAACCAGTGAAACAAAGACAGTGAAAAAGAGAGAAATCCTTACAAAATTCGTTCAGGGGCTGTGATGCCACCTGGATTGACCATATCTAGACCCACAGCTGATTGAGACATAAGGGTGGACTCTCTTGGGGCTGAGAGGTGTGGTGAGGTTGGGTGAGGAAACGCAGACCCTTTAAAGTTATACTGCGTGGTTCCCATCCCATGGGTCCCAAATCTCCAGGTTGAAGGGCATCTTCCTACATCGAAAACATGCATATGAAACGCAGAAGATGGTACACCGTGTGATCGGGAAATGTTTCTAAAACGCACCTCATTTCTCATCACCTTGTGCTCGGGTTCGCCATTCCAGCCGCTTTACTAGCAATCTCCCTCCTTGGAGAAGCAGCACCTTTAACCTCCTGTTCCGTACAGGTTGCAATTTGTCCTGAGGATGAACGGGAAGAGGGGGAACCAATGAGAGACTAGCTCTAGGTTTTGGGACAGGCACAGGTCACTCGATTTTCCCATCAGGAAGAAGAATTAACCACAGGCTCAGCCTGCCGCCCGGGACCAGAATAGGGCCTGAAGCAATCCTGCGCTTTTGCGGCCAGCTCCCAAGAAAGCGAGTTGAAAAATGGAGATCAGGGGCACTGCAATTCATAAACCTGCAGACTTATAAATGATCACTCTCGTCCACAAATATATTGAGGGAAGGCAACGAAGAGGATTTGAAAGCATGGCAGAATTGAAGGAAACAGATTTCAGGAGGTAGATTCGAATCGCCTTTAAAGCACAGGAAAAGTGGCAAATCCTCGACAATGATGCCCTTGGCCAAAAAGGGCGTATGCGTTTTTTCCTGAATATATTCAGGAAAAAACGCATACGCCCTTTTTGGCCAACCAAGCAACCTGGAAAGGGAAATCAGCGCTACAAAGAAGTCTCGCTTCCCAACGGTTAAAAGGGCCATGCTGAATCAGGTGTGAAAACCAGAAATGCAGGACAGGCCATGGAGAAACGGGAGCCTTGCTACACTGATGGGCGGGATGTAAATTGCCAACAGCCACTCTGGAGAAGTGTACGGTGTGTCCTGAAACATCTAAAACACTCAGCTTAGAGAGCATAGGACACTTCCACTCATGGGCGTATAAATTGGGAAAACTAAAAATCAGCAAGACACAGGCACCCCAAAGTTTAGGGCTACTCTATTGACAAGAACATCCACTTCGTTACACCTTAAATATCCCAGGAAAGAGAAAAATGGATAAAGAAATTGCGGTCCTTATGTACAATGGAATATCACTCAGCAATGAAATCAACGTCATAAGGCTAGTAGCAGCATGATGAATGGATTTAGTTACGACGATTCTAAGTGAAATAAGTCACACAGAAAAAGACACTTATCATAAGATATCACTTATAGAGGGAATGTAAAAAACGCTACACTTGAACTGAATTACAAAAGAGAAGAGAGTCCCACGTTTAGAAAACACACTATGGCTGCTTAACGGGAAAGGTGAGGTGGGGTGATGCATAAAACAAGGGTTTCAAATTAGCTCAGATACCGTTGCATCAACCCAATATGTAATAGACAAGACCTACTCCTTGCTCAGTGAACTGGACTCAATACCTCCTATTCACCGCCCAAGAATATATCTGACTAGTAAGAATCTTAAAACCTATGTATTGATATCTCTCTGTAAGTGAGTCAAGTGGGTGTAAGGCGGCATAAACACAGCAGTGAAAAGCAGCTAAACCCCATTTTAAAAATCAATTACTTTTAAAAACCCGTGAAACAAAGACAGTGAAAGAGAGAGAAATTCTTACAAAATTCGTTCAGGGTCTGTGATGCCACCTGGATTGACCATACCTAGACCCACAGCTGATTGAGATATAAGGGTGGACACTCTTGGGGCTGAGAGTTTTGGTGAGGTTGGGTGAGGAAACGCAGACCCTTTAAAGTAATACTGCGTGGTACCCATCCCATGGGTCCCAAATCTCCAGGTTCAAGGGCATCTTCCTACATCGAAAACATGCATATGAAACCCAGAAGATGGTACACCGTGTGATCGGGAAAGGTTTCTAACACGCACCTCATTTCTCATCTCCTTGTGCTCGGGTTCGCCATTCCAGCCGCTTTACTAGCAATCTCCCTCCTTGGAGAAGCAGCACCTTTAACCTCCTGTTCCGTACATGTTGCAATTTGTCCTGAGGATGAACGGGAAGAGGGGGAACCAATGAGAGACTAGCTCTAGGTGTTGGGACAGGCACAGGTCACTCTATTTTCCCATCAGGAAGAAGAATTAACCACAGGCTCAGCCTGCCGCCCGGGACCAGAATAGGGCCTGAAGCAATCCTGCGCTTTTGCGGCCAGCTCCCAAGAAAGCGAGTTGAAAAATGGAGCTCAGGGGCACTGCAATTCACAAACCTGCAGACTTATAAATGATCACTCTCGTCCTCAAATATATTGGGGGAAGGCAACGAAGAGGATTTGAAAGCAAGGCAGAATTGCAGGAAACAGATTTCAGGAGGTAGATTCGAATCGCCTTTAAAGCACAGGAAAAGCGGCAAAACCTCGACAATGATGCCCTTGGCCAAAAAGGGCGTATGCGTTTTTTCCTGAATATATTCAGGAAAAAACGCATACGCCCTTTTTGGCCAACCAAGCAACCTGGAAAGGCAAATCAGCGCTACAAAGAAGTCTCGCTTCCCAACGGTCAAAAGGGCCATGCTGAATAAAGTGTCAAAACCAGAAATGCAGGACAGGCCATGGAGAAACGGGAGCCTTGCTACGCTGATGGGCGGGATGTAAATTGCCAACAGCCACTCTGGAGAAGTGTACGGTGTGTCCTGAAACATCAAAAAACTCAGCTTAGAGAGCATAGGGCACTTCCACTCATGGGCGTCTAAATTCGGAAAACTAGAAATCAGCAAGACACAGGCACCCCAAAGTTTAGGGCTGCTCTGTTGACAAGCACCTCCACTTGGTTACACCTTAAATATCCCAGGAAAGAGAAAAATGGATAAAGCAGTTGTGGTCCTTATGTACAATGGAATATCACTCAGCCAAGAAATCAACGTAATAAGGCTAGTAGCAGCATAATGAGTGGATTTAGGTACGACGATTCTAAGTGAAATAAGTCACACAGAAAACGATAATTATCATAAGATATCACTTATAGAGGGAATGTAAAAACCGCTACCCTTGAATTGAATTACAAAACAGAACAGAGTCACACGTTTAGAAAACACAGTATGGCTGCATAACGGGAAAGGTGAGGTGGGGTGATGCATAAAACAAGGGTTTCAAATTAGCTCCGATACCGTTCCATAAACCCAATATATAATAGACAAGACCTACTCCTTGCTCAGTGAACTGGACTCAATACCTCCTATTCACCGCCCAAGAATATATCTGACTAGTAAGAATCTTAAAACCTTTGTATTGATATCTCTCTGTAAGTGAGTCAAGTGGGTGTAAAGCGGCATAAACACAGCAGTGAAAAGCAGCTAAACCCCATTTTAAAAATAAATTACTTTTAAAAACCCGTGAAACAAAGACAGTGAAAAAGAGAGAAATCCTTACAAAATTCGTTCAGGGGCTGTGATGCCACCTGGATTGACCATATCTAGACCCACAGCTGATTGAGACATAAGGGTGGACTCTCTTGGGGCTGAGAGGTGTGGTGAGGTTGGGTGAGGAAACGCAGACCCTTTAAAGTAATACTGCGTGGTTCCCATCCCATGGGTCCCAAATCTCCAGGTTGAAGGGCATCTTCCTACATCGAAAACATGCATATGAAACGCAGAAGATGGTACACCGTGTGATCGGGAAATGTTTCTAAAACACACCTCATTTCTCATCACCTTGTGCTCGGGTTCGCCATTCCAGCCGCTTTACTAGCAATCTCCCTCCTTGGAGAAGCAGCACCTTTAACCTCCTGTTCCGTACAGGTTGCAATTTGTCCTGAGGATGAACGGGAAGAGGGGGAACCAATGAGAGACTAGCTCTAGGTTTTGGGACAGGCACAGGTCACTCCATTTTCCCATCAGGAAGAAGAATTAACCACAGGCTCAGCCTGCCGCCCGGGACCAGAATAGGGCGTGAAGCAATCCTGCGCTTTTGCGGCCAGCTCCCAAGAAAGCGAGTTGAAAAATGGAGCTCAGGGGCACTGCAATTCATAAACCTGCAGACTTATAAATGATCACTCTCGTCCACAAATATATTGAGGGAAGGCAACGAAGAGGATTTGAAAGCATGGCAGAATTGAAGGAAACAGATTTCAGGAGGTAGATTCGAATCGCCTTTAAAGCACAGGAAAAGTGGCAAATCCTCGACAATGATGCCCTTGGCCAAAAAGGGCGTATGCGTTTTTTCCTGAATATATTCAGGAAAAAACGCATACGCCCTTTTTGGCCAACCAAGCAACCTGGTAAGGGAAATCAGCGCTACAAAGAAGTCTCGCTTCCCAACGGTTAAAAGGGCCATGATGAATAAGGTGTGAAAACCAGAAATGCAGGACAGGCCATGGAGAAACGGGAGCCTTGCTACACTGATGGGCGGGATGTAAATTGCCAACAGCCACTCTGGAGAAGTGTACGGTGTGTCCTGAAACATCTAAAACACTCAGCTTAGAGAGCATAGGGCACTTCCACTCATGGGCGTATAAATTGGGAAAACTAAAAATCAGCAAGACACAGGCACCCCAAAGTTTAGGGCTATTCTATTGACAAGAACATCCACTTCGTTACACCTTAAATATCCCAGGAAAGAGAAAAATGGATAAAGAAATTGCAGTCCTTATGTACAATGGAATATCCCTCAGCAATGAAATCAACGTCATAAGGCTAGTAGCAGCATGATGAATGGATTTAGGTACGACGATTCTAAGTGAAATAAGTCACACAGAAGAAGACACTTATCATAAGATATCACTTATAGAGGGAATGTAAAAACCGCTACCCTTGAACTGAATTACAAAAGAGAAGAGAGTCCCACGTTTAGAAAACACACTATGGCTGCTTAACGGGAAAGGTGAGGTGGGGTGATGCATAAAACAAGGGTTTCAAATTAGCTCAGATACCGTTCCATAAACCCAATATGTAATAGACAAGACCTACTCCTTGCTCAGTGAACTGGACTCAATACCTCCTATTCACCGCCCAAGAATATATCTGACTAGTAAGAATCTTAAAACCTATGTATTGATATCTCTCTGTAAGTGAGTCAAGTGGGTGTAAGGCGGCATAAACACAGCAGTGAAAAGCAGCTAAACCCCATTTTAAAAATCAATTACTTTTAAAAACCCGTGAAACAAAGACAGTGAAAGAGAGAGAAATTCTTACAAAATTCGTTCAGGGGCTGTGATGCCACCTGGATTGACCATATCTAGACCCACAGCTGATTGAGATATAAGGGTGGACACTCTTGGGGCTGAGAGTTTTGGTGAGGTTGGGTGAGGAAACGCAGACCCTTTAGAGTAATACTGCGTGGTACCCGTCCCATGGGTCCCAAATCTCCAGGTTCAAGGGCATCTTCCTACATCGAAAACATGCATGAGAAACCCAGAAGATGGTACACCGAGTGATCGGGAAAGGTTTCTAAAACGCACCTCATTTCTCATCTCCTTGTGCTCGGGTTCGCCATTCCAGTCGCTTTACTAGCAATCTCCCTCCTTGGAAAAGCAGCACCTTTAAACTCCTGTTCCGTACAGGTTGCAATTTGTCCTGAGGATGAACGGGAAGAGGGGGAACCAATGAGAGACTAGCTCTAGGTGTTGGGACAGGCACAGGTCACTCTATTTTCCCATCAGGAAGAAGAATTAACCACAGGCTCAGCCTGCCGCCCGGGACCAGAATAGGGCCTGAAGCAATCCTGCGCTTTTGCGGCCAGCTCCCAAGAAAGCGAGTTGAAAAATGGAGCTCAGCGGCACTGCAATTCACAAACCTGCAGACTTATAAATGGTCACTCTCGTCCACAAATATATTGGGGGAAGGCAACGAAGAGGATTTGAAAGCAAGGCAGAATTGCAGGAAACAGATTTCAGGAGGTAGATTCGAATCGCCTCTAAAGCACAGGAAAAGCGGCAAAACCTCGACAATGATGCCCTTGGCCAAAAAGGGCGTATGCGTTTTTTCCTGAATATATTCAGGAAAAAACGCATACGCCCTTTTTGGCCAACGAAGCAACCTGGAAAGGCAAATCAGTGCTACAAAGACGTCTCGCTTCCCAACGGTCAAAAGGGCCATGCTGAATAAAGTGTCAAAGCCAGAAATGCAGGACAGGCCATGGAGAAACGGGAGCCTTGCTACGCTGATGGGCGGGATGTAAATTGCCAACAGCCACTCTGGAGAAGTGTACGGTGTGTCCTGAAACATCAAAAAACTCAGCTTAGAGAGCATAGGGCACTTCCACTCATGGGCGTCTAAATTCGGAAAACTAGAAATCAGCAAGACACAGGCACCCCAAAGTTTAGGGCTGCTCTGTTGACAAGCACCTCCACTTGGTTACACCTTAAATATCCCAGGAAAGAGAAAAATGGATAAAGCAGTTGTGGTCCTTATGTACAATGGAATATCACTCAGCCAAGAAATCAACGTAATAAGGCTAGTAGCAGCATAATGAGTGGATTTAGGTACGACGATTCTAAGTGAAATAAGTCACACAGAAAACGATAATTATCATAAGATATCACTTATAGAGGGAATGTAAAAACCGCTACCCTTGAATTGAATTACAAAACAGAACAGAGTCACACGTTTAGAAAACACACTATGGCTGCTTAACGGGAAAGGTGAGGTGGGGTGATGCATAAAACAAGGGTTTCAAATTAGCTCAGATACCGTTCCATAAACCCAATATATAATAGACAAGACCTACTCCTTGCTCAGTGAACTGGACTCAATACCTCCTATTCACCGCCCAAGAATATATCTGACTAGTAAGAATCTTAAAACCTTTGTATTGATATCTCTCTGTAAGTGAGTCAAGTGGGTGTAAAGCGGCATAAACACAGCAGTGAAAAGCAGCTAAACCCCATTTTAAAAATAAATTACTTTTAAAAACCCGTGAAACAAAGACAGTGAAAAAGAGAGAAATCCTTACAAAATTCGTTCAGGGGCTGTGATGCCACCTGGATTGACCATATCTAGACCCACAGCTGATTGAGACATAAGGGTGGACTCTCTTGGGGCTGAGAGGTGTGGTGAGGTTGGGTGAGGAAACGCAGACCCTTTAAAGTAATACAGCGTGGTTCCCATCCCATGGGTCCCAAATCTCCAGGTTGAAGGGCATCTTCCTACATCGAAAACATGCATATGAAACGCAGAAGATGGTACACCGTGTGATCGGGAAATGTTTCTAAAACGCACCTCATTTCTCATCACCTTGTGCTCGGGTTCGCCATTCCAGCCGCTTTACTAGCAATCTCCCTCCTTGGAGAAGCAGCACCTTTAACCTCCTGTTCCGTACAGGTTGCAATTTGTCCTGAGGATGAACGGGAAGAGGGGGAACCAATGAGAGACTAGCTCTAGGTTTTGGGACAGGCACAGGTCACTCCATTTTCCCATCAGGAAGAAGAATTAACCACAGGCTCAGCCTGCCGCCCGGGACCAGAATAGGGCCTGAAGCAATCCTGCGCTTTTGCGGCCAGCTCCCAAGAAAGCGAGTTGAAAAATGGAGCTCAGGGGCACTGCAATTCATAAACCTGCAGACTTATAAATGATCACTCTCGTCCACAAATATATTGAGGGAAGGCAACGAAGAGGATTTGAAAGCATGGCAGAATTGAAGGAAACAGATTTCAGGAGGTAGATTCGAATCGCCTTTAAAGCACAGGAAAAGTGGCAAATCCTCGACAATGATGCCCTTGGCCAAAAAGGGCGTATGCGTTTTTTCCTGAATATATTCAGGAAAAAACGCATACGCCCTTTTTGGCCAACCAAGCAACCTGGAAAGGGAAATCAGCGCTACAAAGAAGTCTCGCTTCCCAACGGTTAAAAGGGCCATGATGAATAAGGTGTGAAAACCAGAAATGCAGGACAGGCCATGGAGAAACGGGAGCCTTGCTACACTGATGGGCGGGATGTAAATTGCCAACAGCCACTCTGGAGAAGTGTACGGTGTGTCCTGAAACATCTAAAACACTCAGCTTAGAGAGCATAGGGCACTTCCACTCATGGGCGTATAAATTGGGAAAACTAAAAATCAGCAAGACACAGGCACCCCAAAGTTTAGGGCTATTCTATTGACAAGAACATCCACTTCGTTACACCTTAAATATCCCAGGAAAGAGAAAAATGGATAAAGAAATTGCAGTCCTTATGTACAATGGAATATCACTCAGCAATGAAATCCACGTCATAAGGCTAGTAGCAGCATGATGAATGGATTTAGTTACGACGATTCTAAGTGAAATAAGTCACACAGAAAAAGACACTTATCATAAGATATCACTGATAGAGGGAATGTAAAAACCGCTACCCTTGAAGTGAATTACAAAACATAACAGAGTCACACGTTTAGAAAACACACTATGGCTGCTTAACGGGAAAGGTGAGGTGGGGTGTTGCATAAAACAAGGGTTTCAAATTAGCTCCGATACCGTTCCACAAACCCAATATATAATAGACAAGACCTACTCATTGCTCAGTGAACTGGACTCAACACCCCCTATTCACCGCCCAAGAATATATCTGACTAGTAAGAATCTTAAAACCTATGTATTGATATCTCTCTGTAAGTGAGTCAAGTGGGTGTAAAGTGGCATAAACACAGCAGTGAAAAGCAGCTAAACCCCATTTTAAAAATCAATTACTTTTAAAAACCCGTGAAACAAAGACAGTGAAAGAGAGAGAAATTCTTATAAAATTCGTTCAGGGGCTGTGATGCCACCTGGATTGACCATATCTAGACCCACAGCTGGATGAGACATAAGGGTGGACACTCTTGGGGCTGAGAGGTTTGGTGAGGTTGGGTGAGGAAACGCAGACCCTTTAAAGTAATACTGCGTGGTACCCATCCCATGGGTCCCAAATCTCCAGGTTCAAGGGCATCTTCCTACATCGAAAACATGCATATGAAATCCAGAAGATGGTACACCGTGTGATCGGGAAAGGTTTCTAAAACGCACCTCATTTCTCATCTCCTTGTGCTCGGGTTCGCCATTCCAGCCGCTTTACTAGCAATCTCCCTCCTTGGAGAAGCAGCACCTTTAACCTCCTGTTCCGTACATGTTGCAATTTGTCCTGAGGATGAACGGGAAGAGGGGGAACCATTGAGAGACTAGCTCTAGGTGTTGGGACAGGCACAGGTCACTCTATTTTCCCATCAGGAAGAAGAATTAACCACAGGCTCAGCCTGCCTCCCGGGACCAGAATAGGGCCTGAAGCAATCCTGCGCTTTTGCGGCCAGCTCCCAAGAAAGCGAGTTGAAAAATGGAGCTCAGGGGCACTGCAATTCACAAACCTGCAGACTTATAAATGATCACTCTCGTCCACAAATATACTGAGGGAAGGCAACGAAGAGGATTTGAAAGCAAGGCAGAATTGCAGGAAACAGATTTCAGGAGGTAGATTCGAATCGCCTTTAAAGCACAGGAAAAGCGGCAAAACCTCGACAATGATGCCCTTGGCCAAAAAGGGCGTATGCGTTTTTTCCTGAATATATTCAGGAAAAAACGCATACGCCCTTTTTGGCCAACCAAGCAACCTGGAAATGCAAATCAGCGCTACAAAGAAGTCTCGCTTCCCAACGGTCAAAAGGGCCATGCTGAATAAAGTGTCAAAACCAGAAATGCAGGACAGGCCGTGGAGAAACGGGAGCCTTGCTACGCTGATGGGCGGGATGTAAATTGCCAACAGCCACTCTGGAGAAGTGTACGGTGTGTCCTGAAACATCAAAAAACTAAGCTTAGAGAGCATAGGGCACTTCCACTCATGGGCGTCTAAATTCGGAAAACTAGAAATCAGCAAGACACAGGCACCCCAAAGTTTAGGGCTGCTCTGTTGACAAGCACCTCCACTTGGTTACACCTTAAATATCCCAGGAAAGAGAAAAATGCATAAAGCAGTTGTGGTCCTTATGTACAATGGAATATCACTCAGCCAAGAAATCAACGTAATAAGGCTAGTAGCAGCATAATGAGTGGATTTAGGTACGACGATTCTAAGTGAAATAAGTCACACAGAAAACGATACTTATCATAAGATATCACTTATAGAGGGAATGTAAAAACCGCTACCCTTGAATTGAATTACAAAACAGAACAGAGTCACACGTTTAGAAAACACACTATGGCTGCTTAACGGGAAAGGTGAGGTGGGGTGATGCATAAAACAAGGGTTTCAAATTAGCTCAGATACCGTTCCATAAACCCAATATATAATAGACAAGACCTACTCCTTGCTCAGTGAACTGGACTCAATACCTCCTATTCACCGCCCAAGAATATATCTGACTAGTAAGAATCTTAAAACCTTTGTATTGATATCTCTCTGTAAGTGAGTCAAGTGGGTGTAAAGCGGCATAAACACAGCAGTGAAAAGCAGCTAAACCCCATTTTAAAAATAAATTACTTTTAAAAACCAGTGAAACAAAGACAGTGAAAAAGAGAGAAATCCTTACAAAATTCGTTCAGGGGCTGTGATGCCACCTGGATTGACCATATCTAGACCCACAGCTGATTGAGACATAAGGGTGGACTCTCTTGGGGCTGAGAGGTGTGGTGAGGTTGGGTGAGGAAACGCAGACCCTTTAAAGTTATACTGCGTGGTTCCCATCCCATGGGTCCCAAATCTCCAGGTTGAAGGGCATCTTCCTACATCGAAAACATGCATATGAAACGCAGAAGATGGTACACCGTGTGATCGGGAAATGTTTCTAAAACGCACCTCATTTCTCATCACCTTGTGCTCGGGTTCGCCATTCCAGCCGCTTTACTAGCAATCTCCCTCCTTGGAGAAGCAGCACCTTTAACCTCCTGTTCCGTACAGGTTGCAATTTGTCCTGAGGATGAACGGGAAGAGGGGGAACCAATGAGAGACTAGCTCTAGGTTTTGGGACAGGCACAGGTCACTCGATTTTCCCATCAGGAAGAAGAATTAACCACAGGCTCAGCCTGCCGCCCGGGACCAGAATAGGGCCTGAAGCAATCCTGCGCTTTTGCGGCCAGCTCCCAAGAAAGCGAGTTGAAAAATGGAGATCAGGGGCACTGCAATTCATAAACCTGCAGACTTATAAATGATCACTCTCGTCCACAAATATATTGAGGGAAGGCAACGAAGAGGATTTGAAAGCATGGCAGAATTGAAGGAAACAGATTTCAGGAGGTAGATTCGAATCGCCTTTAAAGCACAGGAAAAGTGGCAAATCCTCGACAATGATGCCCTTGGCCAAAAAGGGCGTATGCGTTTTTTCCTGAATATATTCAGGAAAAAACGCATACGCCCTTTTTGGCCAACCAAGCAACCTGGAAAGGGAAATCAGCGCTACAAAGAAGTCTCGCTTCCCAACGGTTAAAAGGGCCATGCTGAATCAGGTGTGAAAACCAGAAATGCAGGACAGGCCATGGAGAAACGGGAGCCTTGCTACACTGATGGGCGGGATGTAAATTGCCAACAACCACTCTGGAGAAGTGTACGGTGTGTCCTGAAACATCTAAAACACTCAGCTTAGAGAGCATAGGACACTTCCACTCATGGGCGTATAAATTGGGAAAACTAAAAATCAGCAAGACACAGGCACCCCAAAGTTTAGGGCTACTCTATTGACAAGAACATCCACTTCGTTACACCTTAAATATCCCAGGAAAGAGAAAAATGGATAAAGAAATTGCGGTCCTTATGTACAATGGAATATCACTCAGCAATGAAATCAACGTCATAAGGCTAGTAGCAGCATGATGAATGGATTTAGTTACGACGATTCTAAGTGAAATAAGTCACACAGAAAAAGACACTTATCATAAGATATCACTTATAGAGGGAATGTAAAAAACGCTACACTTGAACTGAATTACAAAAGAGAAGAGAGTCCCACGTTTAGAAAACACACTATGGCTGCTTAACGGGAAAGGTGAGGTGGGGTGATGCATAAAACAAGGGTTTCAAATTAGCTCAGATACCGTTGCATCAACCCAATATGTAATAGACAAGACCTACTCCTTGCTCAGTGAACTGGACTCAATACCTCCTATTCACCGCCCAAGAATATATCTGACTAGTAAGAATCTTAAAACCTATGTATTGATATCTCTCTGTAAGTGAGTCAAGTGGGTGTAAGGCGGCATAAACACAGCAGTGAAAAGCAGCTAAACCCCATTTTAAAAATCAATTACTTTTAAAAACCCGTGAAACAAAGACAGTGAAAGAGAGAGAAATTCTTACAAAATTCGTTCAGGGTCTGTGATGCCACCTGGATTGACCATACCTAGACCCACAGCTGATTGAGATATAAGGGTGGACACTCTTGGGGCTGAGAGTTTTGGTGAGGTTGGGTGAGGAAACGCAGACCCTTTAAAGTAATACTGCGTGGTACCCATCCCATGGGTCCCAAATCTCCAGGTTCAAGGGCATCTTCCTACATCGAAAACATGCATATGAAACCCAGAAGATGGTACACCGTGTGATCGGGAAAGGTTTCTAACACGCACCTCATTTCTCATCTCCTTGTGCTCGGGTTCGCCATTCCAGCCGCTTTACTAGCAATCTCCCTCCTTGGAGAAGCAGCACCTTTAACCTCCTGTTCCGTACATGTTGCAATTTGTCCTGAGGATGAACGGGAAGAGGGGGAACCAATGAGAGACTAGCTGTAGGTGTTGGGACAGGCACAGGTCACTCTATTTTCCCATCAGGAAGAAGAATTAACCACAGGCTCAGCCTGCCGCCCGGGACCAGAATAGGGCCTGAAGCAATCCTGCGCTTTTGCGGCCAGCTCCCAAGAAAGCGAGTTGAAAAATGGAGCTCAGGGGCACTGCAATTCACAAACCTGCAGACTTATAAATGATCACTCTCGTCCTCAAATATATTGGGGGAAGGCAACGAAGAGGATTTGAAAGCAAGGCAGAATTGCAGGAAACAGATTTCAGGAGGTAGATTCGAATCGCCTTTAAAGCACAGGAAAAGCGGCAAAACCTCGACAATGATGCCCTTGGCCAAAAAGGGCGTATGCGTTTTTTCCTGAATATATTCAGGAAAAAACGCATACGCCCTTTTTGGCCAACCAAGCAACCTGGAAAGGCAAATCAGCGCTACAAAGAAGTCTCGCTTCCCAACGGTCAAAAGGGCCATGCTGAATAAAGTGTCAAAACCAGAAATGCAGGACAGGCCATGGAGAAACGGGAGCCTTGCTACGCTGATGGGCGGGATGTAAATTGCCAACAGCCACTCTGGAGAAGTGTACGGTGTGTCCTGAAACATCAAAAAACTCAGCTTAGAGAGCATAGGGCACTTCCACTCATGGGCGTCTAAATTCGGAAAACTAGAAATCAGCAAGACACAGGCACCCCAAAGTTTAGGGCTGCTCTGTTGACAAGCACCTCCACTTGGTTACACCTTAAATATCCCAGGAAAGAGAAAAATGGATAAAGCAGTTGTGGTCCTTATGTACAATGGAATATCACTCAGCCAAGAAATCAACGTAATAAGGCTAGTAGCAGCATAATGAGTGGATTTAGGTACGACGATTCTAAGTGAAATAAGTCACACAGAAAACGATAATTATCATAAGATATCACTTATAGAGGGAATGTAAAAACCGCTACCCTTGAATTGAATTACAAAACAGAACAGAGTCACACGTTTAGAAAACACAGTATGGCTGCATAACGGGAAAGGTGAGGTGGGGTGATGCATAAAACAAGGGTTTCAAATTAGCTCCGATACCGTTCCATAAACCCAATATATAATAGACAAGACCTACTCCTTGCTCAGTGAACTGGACTCAATACCTCCTATTCACCGCCCAAGAATATATCTGACTAGTAAGAATCTTAAAACCTTTGTATTGATATCTCTCTGTAAGTGAGTCAAGTGGGTGTAAAGCGGCATAAACACAGCAGTGAAAAGCAGCTAAACCCCATTTTAAAAATAAATTACTTTTAAAAACCCGTGAAACAAAGACAGTGAAAAAGAGAGAAATCCTTACAAAATTCGTTCAGGGGCTGTGATGCCACCTGGATTGACCATATCTAGACCCACAGCTGATTGAGACATAAGGGTGGACTCTCTTGGGGCTGAGAGGTGTGGTGAGGTTGGGTGAGGAAACGCAGACCCTTTAAAGTAATACTGCGTGGTAACCATCCCATGGGTCCCAAATCTCCAGGTTGAAGGGCATCTTCCTACATCGAAAACATGCATATGAAACGCAGAAGATGGTACACCGTGTGATCGGGAAATGTTTCTAAAACGCACCTCATTTCTCATCACCTTGTGCTCGGGTTCGCCATTCCAGCCGCTTTACTAGCAATCTCCCTCCTTGGAGAAGCAGCACCTTTAACCTCCTGTTCCGTACAGGTTGCAATTTGTCCTGAGGATGAACGGGAAGAGGGGGAACCAATGAGAGACTAGCTCTAGGTTTTGGGACAGGCACAGGTCACTCCATTTTCCCATCAGGAAGAAGAATTAACCACAGGCTCAGCCTGCCGCCCGGGACCAGAATAGGGCCTGAAGCAATCCTGCGCTTTTGCGGCCAGCTCCCAAGAAAGCGAGTTGAAAAATGGAGCTCAGGGGCACTGCAATTCATAAACCTGCAGACTTATAAATGATCACTCTCGTCCACAAATATATTGAGGGAAGGCAACGAAGAGGATTTGAAAGCATGGCAGAATTGAAGGAAACAGATTTCAGGAGGTAGATTCGAATCGCCTTTAAAGCACAGGAAAAGTGGCAAATCCTCGACAATGATGCCCTTGGCCAAAAAGGGCGTATGCGTTTTTTCCTGAATATATTCAGGAAAAAACGCATACGCCCTTTTTGGCCAACCAAGCAACCTGGTAAGGGAAATCAGCGCTACAAAGAAGTCTCGCTTCCCAACGGTTAAAAGGGCCATGATGAATAAGGTGTGAAAACCAGAAATGCAGGACAGGCCATGGAGAAACGGGAGCCTTGCTACACTGATGGGCGGGATGTAAATTGCCAACAGCCACTCTGGAGAAGTGTACGGTGTGTCCTGAAACATCTAAAACACTCAGCTTAGAGAGCATAGGGCACTTCCACTCATGGGCGTATAAATTGGGAAAACTAAAAATCAGCAAGACACAGGCACCCCAAAGTTTAGGGCTATTCTATTGACAAGAACATCCACTTCGTTACACCTTAAATATCCCAGGAAAGAGAAAAATGGATAAAGAAATTGCAGTCCTTATGTACAATGGAATATCACTCAGCAATGAAATCAACGTCATAAGGCTAGTAGCAGCATGATGAATGGATTTAGGTACGACGATTCTAAGTGAAATAAGTCACACAGAAAAAGACACTTATCATAAGATATCACTTATAGAGGGAATGTAAAAACCGCTACCCTTGAACTGAATTACAAAAGAGAAGAGAGTCCCACGTTTAGAAAACACACTATGGCTGCTTAACGGGAAAGGTGAGGTGGGGTGATGCATAAAACAAGGGTTTCAAATTAGCTCAGATACCGTTCCATAAACCCAATATGTAATAGACAAGACCTACTCCTTGCTCAGTGAACTGGACTCAATACCTCCTATTCACCGCCCAAGAATATATCTGACTAGTAAGAATCTTAAAACCTATGTATTGATATCTCTCTGTAAGTGAGTCAAGTGGGTGTAAGGCGGCATAAACACAGCAGTGAAAAGCAGCTAAACCCCATTTTAAAAATCAATTACTTTTAAAAACCCGTGAAACAAAGACAGTGAAAGAGAGAGAAATTCTTACAAAATTCGTTCAGGGGCTGTGATGCCACCTGGATTGACCATATCTAGACCCACAGCTGATTGAGATATAAGGGTGGACACTCTTGGGGCTGAGAGTTTTGGTGAGGTTGGGTGAGGAAACGCAGACCCTTTAGAGTAATACTGCGTGGTACCCATCCCATGGGTTCCAAATCTACAGGTTGAAGGGCATCTTCCTACATCGAAAACATGCATATGAAACCCAGAAGATGGTACACCCTGTGATCGGGAAAGGTGTCTAAAACGCACCTCATTTCTCATCACCTTGTGCTCGGGTTCGCCATTCCAGCCGCTTTACTAGCAATCTCCCTCCTTGGAGAAGCAGCACCTTTAACCTCCTGTTCCGTACATGTTGCAATTTGTCCTGAGGATGAACGGGAAGAGGGGGAACCAATGAGAGACTAGCTCTAGGTGTTGGTACAGGCACAGGTCACTCTATTTTCCCATCAGGAAGAAGAATTAACCACAGGCTCAGCCTGCCGCCCGGGACCAGAATAGGGCCTGAAGCAATCCTGCGCTTTTGCGGACAGCTCCCAAGAAAGCGAGTTGAAAAATGGAGCTCAGGGGAACTGCAATTCACAAACCTGCAGACTTATAAATGATCACTCTCGTCCTCAAATATATTGGGGGAAGGCAACGAAGAGGATTTGAAAGCAAGGCAGAATTGCAGGAAACAGATTTCAGGAGGTAGATTCGAATCGCCTTTAAAGCACAGGAAAAGCGGCAAAACCTCGACAATGATGCCCTTGGCCAAAAAGGGCGTATGCGTTTTTTCCTGAATATATTCAGGAAAAAACGCATACGCCCTTTTTGGCCAACCAAGCAACCTGGAAAGGCAAATCAGCGCTACAAAGAAGTCTCGCTTCCCAACGGTCAAAAGGGCCATGCTGAATAAAGTGTCAAAACCAGAAATGCAGGACAGGCCATGGAGAAACGGGAGCCTTGCTACGCTGATGGGCGGGATGTAAATTGCCAACAGCCACTCTGGAGAAGTGTACGGTGTGTCCTGAAACATCAAAAAACTCAGCTGAGAGAGCATAGGGCACTTCCTCTCATGGGCGGCTAAATTCGGAAAACTAAAAATCAGCAAGACACAGGCACCCCAAAGTTTAGGGCTGCTCTGTTGACAAGCACCTCCACTTGGTTACACCTTAAATATCCCAGGAAAGAGAAAAATGGATAAAGAAGTTGTGGTCCTTATGTACAATGGAATATCACTCAGCCAAGAAATCAACGTCATAAGGCTAGTAGCAGCATGATGAGTGGATTTAGGTACGACGATTCTAAGTGAAATAAGTCACACAGAAAAAGATACTTATCATAAGATATCACTGATAGAGGGAATGTAAAAACCGCTACCCTTGAAGTGAATTACAAAACATAACAGAGTCACACGTTTAGAAAACACACTATGGCTGCTTAACGGGAAAGGTGAGGTGGGGTGTTGCATAAAACAAGGGTTTCAAATTAGCTCCGATACCGTTCCATAAACCCAATATATAATAGACAAGACCTACTCATTGCTCAGTGAACTGGACTCAACACCCCCTATTCACCGCCCAAGAATATATCTGACTAGTAAGAATCTTAAAACCTATGTATTGATATCTCTCTGTAAGTGAGTCAAGTGGGTGTAAAGTGGCATAAACACAGCAGTGAAAAGCAGCTAAACCCCATTTGAAAAATCAATTACTTTTAAAAACCCGTGAAACAAAGACAGTGAAAGAGAGAGAAATTCTTATAAAATTCGTTCAGGGGCTGTGATGCCACCTGGATTGACCATATCTAGACCCACAGCTGGATGAGACATAAGGGTGGACACTCTTGGGGCTGAGAGGTTTGGTGAGGTTGGGTGAGGAAACGCAGACCCTTTAAAGTAATACTGCGTGGTACCCATCCCATGGGTCCCAAATCTCCAGGTTCAAGGGCATCTTCCTACATCGAAAACATGCATATGAAATCCAGAAGATGGTACACCGTGTGATCGGGAAAGGTTTCTAAAACGCACCTCATTTCTCATCTCCTTGTGCTCGGGTTCGCCATTCCAGCCGCTTTACTAGCAATCTCCCTCCTTGGAGAAGCAGCACCTTTAACCTCCTGTTCCGTACACGTTGCAATTTGTCCTGAGGATGAACGGGAAGAGGGGGAACCATTGAGAGACTAGCTCTAGGTGTTGGGACAGGCACAGGTCACTCTATTTTCCCATCAGGAAGAAGAATTAACCACAGGCTCAGCCTGCCTCCCGGGACCAGAATAGGGCCTGAAGCAATCCTGCGCTTTTGCGGCCAGCTCCCAAGAAAGCGAGTTGAAAAATGGAGCTCAGGGGCACTGCAATTCACAAACCTGCAGACTTATAAATGATCACTCTCGTCCACAAATATACTGAGGGAAGGCAACGAAGAGGATTTGAAAGCAAGGCAGAATTGCAGGAAACAGATTTCAGGAGGTAGATTCGAATCGCCTTTAAAGCACAGGAAAAGCGGCAAAACCTCGACAATGATGCCCTTGGCCAAAAAGGGCGTATGCGTTTTTTCCTGAATATATTCAGGAAAAAACGCATACGCCCTTTTTGGCCAACCAAGCAACCTGGAAAGGCAAATCAGCGCTACAAAGAAGTCTCGCTTCCCAACGGTCAAAAGGGCCATGCTGAATAAAGTGTCAAAACCAGAAATGCAGGACAGGCCATGGAGAAACGGGAGCCTTGCTACGCTGATGGGCGGGATGTAAATTGCCAACAGCCACTCTGGAGAAGTGTACGGTGTGTCCTGAAACATCAAAAAACTAAGCTTAGAGAGCATAGGGCACTTCCACTCATGGGCGTCTAAATTCGGAAAACTAGAAATCAGCAAGACACAGGCACCCCAAAGTTTAGGGCTGCTCTGTTGACAAGCACCTCCACTTGGTTACACCTTAAATATCCCAGGAAAGAGAAAAATGCATAAAGCAGTTGTGGTCCTTATGTACAATGGAATATCACTCAGCCAAGAAATCAACGTAATAAGGCTAGTAGCAGCATAATGAGTGGATTTAGGTACGACGATTCTAAGTGAAATAAGTCACACAGAAAACGATACTTATCATAAGATATCACTTATAGAGGGAATGTAAAAACCGCTACCCTTGAATTGAATTACAAAACAGAACAGAGTCACACGTTTAGAAAACATACTATGGCTGCTTAACGGGAAAGGTGAGGTGGGGTGATGCATAAAACAAGGGTTTCAAATTAGCTCAGATACCGTTCCATAAACCCAATATGTAATAGACAAGACCTACTCCTTGCTCAGTGAACTGGACTCAATACCTCCTATTCACCGCCCAAGAATATATCTGACTAGTAAGAATCTTAAAACCTATGTATTGATATCTCTCTGTAAGTGAGTCAAGTGGGTGTAAGGCGGCATAAACACAGCAGTGAAAAGCAGCTAAACCCCATTTTAAAAATCAATTACTTTTAAAAACCCGTGAAACAAAGACAGTGAAAGAGAGAGAAATTCTTACAAAATTCGTTCAGGGGCTGTGATGCCACCTGGATTGACCATATCTAGACCCACAGCTGATTGAGATATAAGGGTGCACACTCTTGGGGCTGAGAGTTTTGGTGAGGTTGGGTGAGGAAACGCAGACCCTTTAAAGTAATACTGCGTGGTACCCATCCCATGGGTCCCAAATCTCCAGGTTCAAGGGCATCTTCCTACATCGAAAACATGCATATGAAACCCAGAAGATGGTACACCGTGTGATCGGGAAAGGTTTCTAAAACGCACCTCATTTCTCATCTCCTTGTGCTCGGGTTCGCCATTCCAGCCGCTTTACTAGCAATCTCCCTCCTTGGAGAAGCAGCACCTTTAACCTCCTGTTCCGTACATGTTGCAATTTGTCCTGAGGATGAACGGGAAGAGGGGGAACCAATGAGAGACTAGCTCTAGGTGTTGGGACAGGCACAGGTCACTCTATTTTCCCATCAGGAAGAAGAATTAACCACAGGCTCAGCCTGCCGCCCGGGACCACAATAGGGCCTGAAGCAATCCTGCACTTTTGCGGCCAGCTCCCAAGAAAGCGAGTTGAAAAATGGAGCTCAGGGGCACTGCAATTCACAAACCTGCAGACTTATAAATGATCACTCTCGTCCTCAAATATATTGGGGGAAGGCAACGAAGAGGATTTGAAAGCAAGGCAGAATTGCAGGAAACAGGTTTCAGGAGGTAGATTCGAATCGCCTTTAAAGCACAGGAAAAGCGGCAAAACCTCGACAATGATGCCCTTGGCCAAAAAGGGCGTATGCGTTTTTTCCTGAATATATTCAGGAAAAAACGCATACGCCCTTTTTGGCCAACCAAGCAACCTGGAAAGGCAAATCAGCGCTACAAAGAATTCTCGCTTCCCAACGGTCAAAAGGGCCATGCTGAATAAAGTGTCAAAACCAGAAATGCAGGACAGGCCATGGAGAAACGGGAGCCTTGCTACGCTGATGGGCGGGATGTAAATTGCCAACAGCCACTCTGGAGAAGTGTACGGTGTGTCCTGAAACATCAAAAAACTCAGCTGAGAGAGCATAGGGCACTTCCTCTCATGGGCGGCTAAATTCGGAAAACTAAAAATCAGCAAGACACAGGCACCCCAAAGTTTAGGGCTGCTCTGTTGACAAGCACCTCCACTTGGTTACACCTTAAATATCCCAGGAAAGAGAAAAATGGATAAAGAAGTTGTGGTCCTTATGTACAATGGAATATCACTCAGCCAAGAAATCAACGTCATAAGGCTAGTAGCAGCATGATGAGTGGATTTAGGTACGACGATTCTAAGTGAAATAAGTCACACAGAAAAAGATACTTATCATAAGATATCACTGATAGAGGGAATGTAAAAACCGCTACCCTTGAACTGAATTACAAAACAGAACAGAGTCACACGTTTAGAAAACACACTATGGCTGCTTAACGGGAAAGGTGAGGTGGGGTGATGCATAAAACAAGGGTTTCAAATTAGCTCAGATACCGTTCCATAAACCCAATATGTAATAGACAAGACCTACTCCTTGCTCAGTGAACTGGACTCAACACCCCCTATTCACCGCCCAAGAATATATCTGACTAGTAAGAATCTTAAAACCTATGTATTGATATCTCTCTGTAAGTGAGTCAAGTGGGTGTAAAGCGGCATAAACACAGCAGTGAAAAGCAGCTAAACCCCATTTTAAAAATCAATTACTTTTAAAAACGCGTGAAACAAAGACAGTGAAAAAGAGAGAAAATCTTACAAAATTCGTTCAGGGGCTGTGATGCCACCTGGATTGACCATATCTAGACCCACAGCTGATTGAGACATAAGGGTGGACTCTCTTGGGGCTGAGAGGTGTGGTGAGGTTGGGTGAGGAAACGCAGACCCTTTAGAGTAATAGTGCGTGGTACCCATCCCATGGGTCCCAAATCTCCAGGTTCAAGGGCATCTTCCTACATCGAAAACATGCATGAGAAACCCAGAAGATGGTACACCGAGTGATCGGGAAAGGTTTCTAAAACGCACCTCATTTCTCATCTCCTTGTGCTCGGGTTCCCCATTCCAGTCGCTTTACTAGCAATCTCCCTCCTTGGAAAAGCAGCACCTTTAAACTCCTGTTCCGTACAGGTTGCAATTTGTCCTGAGGATGAACGGGAAGAGGGGGAACCAATGAGAGACTAGCTGTAGGTGTTGGGACAGGCACAGGTCACTCTATTTTCCCATCAGGAAGAAGAATTAACCACAGGCTCAGCCTACCTCCCGGGACCAGAATAGGGCCTGAAGCAATCCTGCGCTTTTGCGGCCACCTCCCAAGAAAGCGAGTTGAAAAATGGAGCTCAGGGGCACTGTAATTCACAAACCTGCAGACTTATAAATGTTCACTCTCGTCCACAAATATATTGAGGGAAGGCAACGAAGAGGATTTGAAAGCAAGGCAGAATTGCAGGAAACAGATTTCAGGAGGTAGATTCGAATCGCCTTTAAAGCACAGGAAAAGCGGCAAAACCTCGAAAATGATGCCCTTGGCCAAAAAGGGCGTATGCGTTTTTTCCTGAATATATTCAGGAAAAAATGCATACGCACTTTTTGGCCAACCAAGCAACCTGGAAAGGGAAATCAGCGCTACAAAGAATTCTCGCTTCCCAACGGTCAAAAGGGCCATGCTGAATAAAGTGTCAAAACCAGAAATGCAGGACAGGCCATGGAGAAACGGGAGCCTTGCTACGCTGATGGGCGGGATGTAAATTGCCAACAGCCACTCTGGAGAAGTGTACGGTGTGTCCTGAAACATCAAAAAACTCAGCTTAGAGAGCATAGGGCACTTCCACTCATGGGCGTATAAATTGGGAAAACTAAAAATCAGCAAGACACAGGCACCCAAAGTTTAAGGCTGCTCTGTTGACAAGCACCTCCACTTGGTTACACCTTAAATATCCCAGGAAAGAGAAAAATGGATAAAGAATTTGTGGTCCTTATGTACAATGGAATATCACTCAGCCAATAAATCAACGTCATAAGGCTAGTAGCAGCATGATGAGTGGATTTAGGTACGACGATTCTAAGTGAAGTAAGTCACACAGAAAAAGATACTTATCATAAGATATCACTTATAGAGGGAATGTAAAAACCGCTACCCTTGAACTGAATTACAAAATAGAACAGAGTCACACGTTTAGAAAACACACTATGGCTGCTTAACGGGAAAGGTGAGGTGGGGTGTTGCATAAAACAAGGGTTTCAAATTAGCTCAGATACCGTTCCATAAACCCAATATGTAATAGACAAGACCTACTCCTTGCTCAGTGAACTGGACTCAACACCCCCTATTCACCGCCCAAGAATATATCTGACTAGTAAGAATCTTCAAACCTATGTATTGATATCTCTCTGTAAGTGAGTCAAGTGGGTGTAAAGCGGCATAAACACAGCAGTGAAAAGCAGCTAAACCCCATTTTAAAAATCAATTACTTTTAAAAACCCGTGAAACAAAGACAGTGAAAAAGAGAGAAAATCTTACAAAATTCGCTCGGGGGCTGTGATGCCACCTGGATTGACCATATCTAGACCCACAGCTGATTGAGACATAAGGGTGGACTCTCTTGGGGCTGAGAGGTGTGGTGAGGTTGGGTGAGGAAACACAGACCCTTTAGAGTAATAGATCGTGGTACCCATCCCATGGGTCCCAAATCTCCAGGTTCAAGGGCATCTTCCTACATCGAAAACATGCATGAGAAACCCAGAAGATGGTACACCGAGTGATCGGGAAAAGTTTCTAAAACGCACCTCATTTCTCATCTCCTTGTGCTCGGGTTCGCCATTCCAGCCGCTTTACTAGCAATCTCCCTCCTTGGAAAAGCAGCACCTTTAACCTCCTGTTCCGTACAGGTTGCAATTTGTCCTGAGGATGAACGGGAAGAGGGGGAACCAATGAGAGACTAGCTCTAGGTGTTGGGACAGGCACAGGTCACTCTATTTTCCCATCAGGAAGAAGAATTAACCACAGGCTCAGCCTGCCGCCCGGGACCAGAATAGGGCCTGAAGCAATCCTGCGCTTTTGCGGCCAGCTACCAAGAAAGCGAGTTGAAAAATGGAGCTCAGGGGCACTGCAATTCACAAACCTGCAGACTTATAAATGATCACTCTCGTCCACAAATATATTGGGGGAAGGCAACGAAGAGGATTTGAAAGCTAGGCAGAATTGCAGGAAACAGATTTCAGGAGGTAGATTCGAATCGCCTTTAAAGCACAGGAAAAGAGGCAAAACCTCGACAATGATGCCCTTGGCCAAAAAGGGCGTATGCGTTTTATCCTGAATATATTCAGGAAAAAACGCATACGCCCTTTTTGGCCAACGAAGCAACCTGGAAAGGCAAATCAGTGCTACAAAGACGTCTCGCTTCCCAACGGTCAAAAGGGCCATGCTGAATAAAGTGTCAAAGCCAGAAATGCAGGACAGGCCATGGAGAAACGGGAGCCTTGCTACGCTGATGGGCGGTATGTAAATTGCCAACAGCCACTCTGGAGAAGTGTACGGTGTGTCCTGAAACATCAAAAAACTCAGCTTAGAGAGCATAGGGCACTTCCACTCATGGGCGTCTAAATTCGGAAAACTAGAAATCAGCAAGACACAGGCACCCCAAAGTTTAGGGCTGCTCTGTTGACAAGCACCTCCACTTGGTTACACCTTAAATATCCCAGGAAAGAGAAAAATGGATAAAGCAGTTGTTGTCCTTATGTACAATGGAATATCACTCAGCCAAGAAATCAACGTAATAAGGCTAGTAGCAGCATAATGAGTGGATTTAGGTACGACGATTCTAAGTGAAATAAGTCACACAGAAAACGATAATTATCATAAGATATCACTTATAGAGGGAATGTAAAAACCGCTACCCTTGAATTGAATTACAAAACAGAACAGAGTCACACGTTTAGAAAACACAGTATGGCTGCTTAACGGGAAAGGTGAGGTGGGGTGATGCATAAAACAAGGGTTTCAAATTAGCTCCGATACCGTTCCATAAACCCAATATATAATAGACAAGACCTACTCCTTGCTCAGTGAACTGGACTCAATACCTCCTATTCACCGCCCAAGAATATATCTGACTAGTAAGAATCTTAAAACCTTTGTATTGATATCTCTCTGTAAGTGAGTCAAGTGGGTGTAAAGCGGCATAAACACAGCAGTGAAAAGCAGCTAAACCCCATTTTAAAAATAAATTACTTTTAAAAACCCGTGAAACAAAGACAGTGAAAGAGAGAGAAATCCTTACAAAATTCGTTCAGGGGCTGTGATGCCACCTGGATTGACCATATCTAGACCCACAGCTGATTGAGACATAAGGGTGGACTCTCTTGGGGCTGAGAGGTGTGGTGAGGTTGGGTGAGGAAACGCAGACCCTTTAAAGTAATACTGCGTGGTTCCCATCCCATGGGTCCCAAATCTCCAGGTTGAAGGGCATCTTCCTACATCGAAAACATGCATATGAAACGCAGAAGATGGTACACCGTGTGATCGGGAAATGTTTCTAAAACGCACCTCATTTCTCATCACCTTGTGCTCGGGTTCGCCATTCCAGCCGCTTTACTAGCAATCTCCCTCCTTGGAGAAGCAGCACCTTTAACCTCCTGTTCCGTACAGGTTGCAATTTGTCCTGAGGATGAACGGGAAGAGGGGGAACCAATGAGAGACTAGCTCTAGGTTTTGGGACAGGCACAGGTCACTCCATTTTCCCATCAGGAAGAAGAATTAACCACAGGCTCAGCCTGCCGCCCGGGACCAGAATAGGGCCTGAAGCAATCCTGCGCTTTTGCGGCCAGCTCCCAAGAAAGCGAGTTGAAAAATGGAGCTCAGGGGCACTGCAATTCATAAACCTGCAGACTTATAAATGATCACTCTCGTCCACAAATATATTGAGGGAAGGCAACGAAGAGGATTTGAAAGCATGGCAGAATTGAAGGAAACAGATTTCAGGAGGTAGATTCGAATCGCCTTTAAAGCACAGGAAAAGTGGCAAATCCTCGACAATGATGCCCTTGGCCAAAAAGGGCGTATGCGTTTTTTCCTGAATATATTCAGGAAAAAACGCATACGCCCTTTTTGACCAACCAAGTAACCTGGTAAGGGAAATCAGCGCTACAAAGAAGTCTCGCTTCCCAACGGTTAAAAGGGCCATGATGAATAAGGTGTGAAAACCAGAAATGCAGGACAGGCCATGGAGAAACGGGAGCCTTGCTACACTGATGGGCGGGATGTAAATTGCCAACAGCCACTCTGGAGAAGTGTACGGTGTGTCCTGAAACATCTAAAACACTCAGCTTAGAGAGCATAGGGCACTTCCACTCATGGGCGTATAAATTGGGAAAACTAAAAATCAGCAAGACACAGGCACCCCAAAGTTTAGGGCTATTCTATTGACAAGAACATCCACTTCGTTACACCTTAAATATCCCAGGAAAGAGAAAAATGGATAAAGAAATTGCAGTCCTTATGTACAATGGAATATCACTCAGCAATGAAATCAACGTCATAAGGCTAGTAGCAGCATGATGAATGGATTTAGGTACGACGATTCTAAGTGAAATAAGTCACACAGAAAAAGACACTTATCATAAGATATCACTTATAGAGGGAATGTAAAAACCGCTACCCTTGAACTGAATTACAAAAGAGAAGAGAGTCCCACGTTTAGAAAACACACTATGGCTGCTTAACGGGAAAGGTGAGGTGGGGTGATGCATAAAACAAGGGTTTCAAATTAGCTCAGATACCGTTCCATAAACCCAATATGTAATAGACAAGACCTACTCCTTGCTCAGTGAACTGGACTCAATACCTCCTATTCACCGCCCAAGAATATATCTGACTAGTAAGAATCTTAAAACCTATGTATTGATATCTCTCTGTAAGTGAGTCAAGTGGGTGTAAGGCGGCATAAACACAGCAGTGAAAAGCAGCTAAACCCCATTTTAAAAATCAATTACTTTTAAAAACCCGTGAAACAAAGACAGTGAAAGAGAGAGAAATTCTTACAAAATTCGTTCAGGGGCTGTGATGCCACCTGGATTGACCATATCTAGACCCACAGCTGATTGAGATATAAGGATGGACACTCTTGGGGCTGAGAGTTTTGGTGAGGTTGGGTGAGGAAACGCAGACCCTTTAGAGTAATACTGCGTGGTACCCGTCCCATGGGTCCCAAATCTCCAGGTTCAAGGGCATCTTCCTACATCGAAAACATGCATGAGAAACCCAGAAGATGGTACACCGAGTGATCGGGAAAGGTTTCTAAAACGCACCTCATTTCTCATCTCCTTGTGCTCGGGTTCGCCATTCCAGTCGCTTTACTAGCAATCTCCCTCCTTGGAAAAGCAGCACCTTTAAACTCCTGTTCCGTACAGGTTGCAATTTGTCCTGAGGATGAACGGGAAGAGGGGGAACCAATGAGAGACTAGCTCTAGGTGTTGGGACAGGCACAGGTCACTCTATTTTCCCATCAGGAAGAAGAATTAACCACAGGCTCAGCCTGCCGCCCGGGACCAGAATAGGGCCTGAAGCAATCCTGCGCTTTTGCGGCCAGCTCCCAAGAAAGCGAGTTGAAAAATGGAGCTCAGGGGCACTGCAATTCACAAACCTGCAGACTTATAAATGGTCACTCTCGTCCACAAATATATTGGGGGAAGGCAACGAAGAGGATTTGAAAGCAAGGCAGAATTGCAGGAAACAGATTTCAGGAGGTAGATTCGAGTCGCCTCTAAAGCACAGGAAAAGCGGCAAAACCTCGACAATGATGCCCTTGGCCAAAAAGGGCGTATGCGTTTTTTCCTGAATATATTCAGGAAAAAACGCATACGCCCTTTTTGGCCAACGAAGCAACCTGGAAAGGCAAATCAGTGCTACAAAGACGTCTCGCTTCCCAACGGTCAAAAGGGCCATGCTGAATAAAGTGTCAAAGCCAGAAATGCAGGACAGGCCATGGAGAAACGGGAGCCTTGCTACGCTGATGGGCGGGATGTAAATTGCCAACAGCCACTCTGGAGAAGTGTACGGTGTGTCCTGAAACATCAAAAAACTCAGCTTAGAGAGCATAGGGCACTTCCACTCATGGGCGTCTAAATTCGGAAAACTAGAAATCAGCAAGACACAGGCACCCCAAAGTTTAGGGCTGCTCTGTTGACAAGCACCTCCACTTGGTTACACCTTAAATATCCCAGGAAAGAGAAAAATGGATAAAGCAGTTGTGGTCCTTATGTACAATGGAATATCACTCAGCCAAGAAATCAACGTAATAAGGCTAGTAGCAGCATAATGAGTGGATTTAGGTACGACGATTCTAAGTGAAATAAGTCACACAGAAAACGATAATTATCATAAGATATCACTTATAGAGGGAATGTAAAAACCGCTACCCTTGAATTGAATTACAAAACAGAACAGAGTCACACGTTTAGAAAACACAGTATGGCTGCTTAACGGGAAAGGTGAGGTGCGGTGATGCATAAAACAAGGGTTTCAAATTAGCTCAGATACCGTTCCATAAACCCAATATATAATAGACAAGACCTACTCCTTGCTCAGTGAACTGGACTCAATACCTCCTATTCACCGCCCAAGAATATATCTGACTAGTAAGAATCTTAAAACCTTTGTATTGATATCTCTCTGTAAGTGAGTCAAGTGGGTGTAAAGCGGCATAAACACAGCAGTGAAAAGCAGCTAAACCCCATTTTAAAAATAAATTACTTTTAAAAACCCGTGAAACAAAGACAGTGAAAAAGAGAGAAATCCTTACAAAATTCGTTCAGGGGCTGTGATGCCACCTGGATTGACCATATCTAGACCCACAGCTGATTGAGACATAAGGGTGGACACTCTTGGGGCTGAGAGGTGGGGTGAGGTTGGGTGAGGAAACGCAGACCCTTTAAAGTAATACTGCGTGGTTCCCATCCCATGGGTCCCAAATCTCCAGGTTGAAGGGCATCTTCCTACATCGAAAACATGCATATGAAACGCAGAAGATGGTACACCGTGTGATCGGGAAATGTTTCTAAAACGCACCTCATTTCTCATCACCTTGTGCTCGGGTTCGCCATTCCAGCCGCTTTACTAGCAATCTCCCTCCTTGGAGAAGCAGCACCTTTAACCTCCTGTTCCGTACAGGTTGCAATTTGTCCTGAGGATGAACGGGAAGAGGGGGAACCAATGAGAGACTAGCTCTAGGTTTTGGGACAGGCACAGGTCACTCCATTTTCCCATCAGGAAGAAGAATTAACCACAGGCTCAGCCTGCCGCCCGGGACCAGAATAGGGCCTGAAGCAATCCTGCGCTTTTGCGGCCAGCTCCCAAGAAAGCGAGTTGAAAAATGGAGCTCAGGGGCACTGCAATTCATAAACCTGCAGACTTATAAATGATCACTCTCGTCCACAAATATATTGAGGGAAGGCAACGAAGAGGATTTGAAAGCATGGCAGAATTGAAGGAAACAGATTTCAGGAGGTAGATTCGAATCGCCTTTAAAGCACAGGAAAAGTGGCAAATCCTCGACAATGATGCCCTTGGCCAAAAAGGGCGTATGCGTTTTTTCCTGAATATATTCAGGAAAAAACGCATACGCCCTTTTTGGCCAACCAAGCAACCTGGAAAGGGAAATCAGCGCTACAAAGAAGTCTCGCTTCCCAACGGTTAAAAGGGCCATGATGAATAAGGTGTGAAAACCAGAAATGCAGGACAGGCCATGGAGAAACGGGAGCCTTGCTACACTGATGGGCGGGATGTAAATTGCCAACAGCCACTCTGGAGAAGTGTACGGTGTGTCCTGAAACATCTAAAACACTCAGCTTAGAGAGCATAGGGCACTTCCACTCATGGGCGTATAAATTGGGAAAACTAAAAATCAGCAAGACACAGGCACCCCAAAGTTTAGGGCTATTCTATTGACAAGAACATCCACTTCGTTACACCTTAAATATCCCAGGAAAGAGAAAAATGGATAAAGAAATTGCAGTCCTTATGTACAATGGAATATCACTCAGCAATGAAATCAACGTCATAAGGCTAGTAGCAGCATGATGAGTGGATTTAGGTATGACGATTCTAAGTGAAATAAGTCACACAGAAAAAGACACTTATCATAAGATATCACTTATAGAGGGAATGTAAAAACCGCTACCCTTGACCTGAATTACAAAACAGAACAGAGTCACACGTTTAGAAAACACACTATGGCTGCTTAACGGGAAAGGTGAGGTGGGGTGATGCATAAAACAAGGGTTTCAAATTAGCTCAGATACCGTTCCATAAACCCAATATGTAATAGACAAGACCTACTCCTTGCTCAGTGAATTGGACTCAACACCCCCTATTCACGGCCCAAGAATATATCTGACTAGTAAGAATCTTAAAACCTATGTATTGATATCTCTCTGTAAGTGAGTCAAGTGGGTGTAAAGCGGCATAAACACAGCAGTGAAAAGCAGCTAAACCCCATTTTAAAAATCAATTACTTTTAAAAACCCGTGAAACAAAGACAGTGAAAAAGAGAGAAAATCTTACAAAATTCGCTCAGGGGCTGTGATGCCACCTGGATTGACCATATCTAGACCCACAGCTGATTGAGACATAAGGGTGGACTCTCTTGGGGCTGAGAGGTGTGGTGAGGTTGGGTGAGGAAACGCAGACCCTTTAGAGTAATAGATCGTGGTACCCATCCCATGGGTCCCAAATCTCCAGGTTCAAGGGCATCTTCCTACATCGAAAACATGCATGAGAAACCCAGAAGATGGTACACCGAGTGATCGGGAAAGGTTTCTAAAACGCACCTCATTTCTCATCTCCTTGTGCTCGGGTTCGCCATTCCAGCCGCTTTACTAGCAATCTCCCTCCTTGGAAAAGCAGCACCTTTAACCTCCTGTTCCGTACAGGTTGCAATTTGTACTGAGGATGAACGGGAAGAGGGGGAACCAATGAGAGACTAGCTCTAGGTGTTGGGACAGGCACAGGTCACTCTATTTTCCCATCAGGAAGAAGAATTAACCACAGGCTCAGCCTGCCGCCCGGGACCAAAATAGGGCCTGAAGCAATCCTGCGCTTTTGCGGCCAGCTCCCAAGAAAGCGAGTTGAAAAATGGAGCTCAGGGGCACTGCAATTCACAAACCTGCAGACTTATAAATGGTCACTCTCGTCCACAAATATATTGGGGGAAGGCAACGAAGAGGATTTGAAAGCAAGGCAGAATTGCAGGAAACAGATTTCAGGAGGTAGATTCGAATCGCCTCTAAAGCACAGGAAAAGCGGCAAAACCTCGACAATGATGCCCTTGGCCAAAAAGGGCGTATGCGTTTTTTCCTGAATATATTCAGGAAAAAACGCATACGCCCTTTTTGGCCAACCAAGCAACCTGGAAAGGGAAATCAGCGCTACAAAGAAGTCTCGCTTCCCAACGGTCAAAAGGGCCATGCTGAATAAAGTGTCAAAACCAGAAATGCAGTACAGGCCATGGAGAAACGGGAGCCTTGCTAAGGTGATGGGCGGGATGTAAATTGCCAACAGCCACTCTGGAGAAGTGTACGGTGTGTCCTGAAACATCTAAAAAACTCAGCTTAGAGAGCATAGGGCACTTCCACTCATGGGCATATAAATTGGGAAAACTAAAAATCAGCAAGACACAGGCACCCCAAAATTTTGGGCTGCTCTGTTGACAAGCACCTCCAATTCGTTACACCTTAAATATCCCAGGAAAGAGAAAAATGGATAAAGAAGTTGTGGTCCTTATGTACAATGGAATATCACTGAGCCATGAAATGAACGTCATAATGCTAGTAGCAGCATGATGAGTGGATTTAGGTATGACGATTCTAAGTGAAATAAGTCACACAGAAAAAGACACTTATCATAAGATATCACTTATAGAGGGAATGTAAAAACCGCTACCCTTGACCTGAATTACAAAACAGAACAGAGTCACACGTTTAGAAAACACACTATGGCTGCTTAACGGGAAAGGTGAGGTGGGGTGATGCATAAAACAAGGGTTTCAAATTAGCTCAGATACCGTTCCATAAACCCAATATGTAATAGACAAGACCTACTCCTTGCTCAGTGAACTGGACTCAATACCTCCTATTCACCGCCCAAGAATATATCTGACTAGTAAGAATCTTAAAACCTATGTATTGATATCTCTCTGTAAGTGAGTCAAGTGGGTGTAAGGCGGCATAAACACAGCAGTGAAAAGCAGCTAAACCCCATTTTAAAAATCAATTACTTTTAAAAACCCGTGAAACAAAGACAGTGAAAGAGAGAGAAATTCTTACAAAATTCGTTCAGGGGCTGTGATGCCACCTGGATTGACCATATCTAGACCCACAGCTGATTGAGATATAAGGGTGGACACTCTTGGGGCTGAGAGTTTTGGTGAGGTTGGGTGAGGAAACGCAGACCCTTTAGAGTAATACTGCGTGGTACCCGTCCCATGGGTCCCAAATCTCCAGGTTCAAGGGCATCTTCCTACATCGAAAACATGCATGAGAAACCCAGAAGATGGTACACCGAGTGATCGGGAAAGGTTTCCAAAACGCACCTCATTTCTCATCTCCTTGTGCTCGGGTTCGCCATTCCAGTCGCTTTACTAGCAATCTCCCTCCTTGGAAAAGCAGCACCTTTAAACTCCTGTTCCGTACAGGTTGCAATTTGTCCTGAGGATGAACGGGAAGAGGGGGAACCAATGAGAGACTAGCTCTAGGTGTTGGGACAGGCACAGGTCACTCTATTTTCCCATCAGGAAGAAGAATTAACCACAGGCTCAGCCTGCCGCCCGGGACCAGAATAGGGCCTGAAGCAATCCTGCGCTTTTGCGGCCAGCTCCCAAGAAAGCGAGTTGAAAAATGGAGCTCAGGGGCACTGCAATTCACAAACCTGCAGACTTATAAATGGTCACTCTCGTCCACAAATATATTGGGGGAAGGCAACGAAGAGGATTTGAAAGCAAGGCAGAATTGCAGGAAACAGATTTCAGGAGGTAGATTCGAATCGCCTCTAAAGCACAGGAAAAGCGGCAAAACCTCGACAATGATGCCCTTGGCCAAAAAGGGCGTATGCGTTTTTTCCTGAATATATTCAGGAAAAAACGCATACGCCCTTTTTGGCCAACCAAGCAACCTGGAAAGGGAAATCAGCGCTACAAAGAAGTCTCGCTTCCCAACGGTCAAAAGGGCCATGCTGAATAAAGTGTCAAAACCAGAAATGCAGGACAGGCCATGGAGAAACGGGAGCCTTGCTAAGGTGATGGGCGGGATGTAAATTGCCAACAGCCACTCTGGAGAAGTGTACGGTGTGTCCTGAAACATCTAAAAAACTCAGCTTAGAGAGCATAGGGCACTTCCACTCATGGGCATATAAATTGGGAAAACTAAAAATCAGCAAGACACAGGCACCCCAAAATTTTGGGCTGCTCTGTTGACAAGCACCTCCAATTCGTTACACCTTAAATATCCCAGGAAAGAGAAAAATGGATAAAGAAGTTGTGGTCCTTATGTACAATGGAATATCACTGAGCCATGAAATGAACGTCATAATGCTAGTAGCAGCATGATGAGTGGATTTAGGTATGACGATTCTAAGTGAAATAAGTCACACAGAAAAAGACACTTATCATAAGATATCACTTATAGAGGGAATGTAAAAACCGCTACCCTTGACCTGAATTACAAAACAGAACAGAGTCACACGTTTAGAAAACACACTATGGCTGCTTAACGGGAAAGGTGAGGTGGGGTGATGCATAAAACAAGGGTTTCAAATTAGCTCAGATACCGTTCCATAAACCCAATATGTAATAGACAAGACCTACTCCTTGCTCAGTGAATTGGACTCAACACCCCCTATTCACGGCCCAAGAATATATCTGACTAGTAAGAATCTTAAAACCTATGTATTGATATCTCTCTGTAAGTGAGTCAAGTGGGTGTAAAGCGGCATAAACACAGCAGTGAAAAGCAGCTAAACCCCATTTTAAAAATAAATTACTTTTAAAAACCCGTGAAACAAAGACAGTGAAAGAGAGAGAAATCCTTACAAAATTCGTTCAGGGGCTGTGATGCCACCTGGATTGACCATATCTAGACCCACAGCTGATTGAGACATAAGGGTGGACTCTCTTGGGGCTGAGAGGTGTGGTGAGGTTGGGTGAGGAAACGCAGACCCTTTAAAGTAATACTGCGTGGTTCCCATCCCATGG
This sequence comes from Balaenoptera physalus, assembly GCF_965194825.1. Lineage (NCBI taxonomy): Eukaryota > Metazoa > Chordata > Mammalia > Artiodactyla > Balaenopteridae > Balaenoptera > Balaenoptera physalus. The sequence goes on from NW_028125278.1 coordinate 133,829, forward strand.
GTCCCAAATCTCCAGGTTGAAGGGCATCTTCCTACATCGAAAACATGCATATGAAACGCAGAAGATGGTACACCGTGTGATCGGGAAATGTTTCTAAAACGCACCTCATTTCTCATCACCTTGTGCTCGGGTTCGCCATTCCAGCCGCTTTACTAGCAATCTCCCTCCTTGGAGAAGCAGCACCTTTAACCTCCTGTTCCGTACAGGTTGCAATTTGTCCTGAGGATGAACGGGAAGAGGGGGAACCAATGAGAGACTAGCTCTAGGTTTTGGGACAGGCACAGGTCACTCCATTTTCCCATCAGGAAGAAGAATTAACCACAGGCTCAGCCTGCCGCCCGGGACCAGAATAGGGCCTGAAGCAATCCTGCGCTTTTGCGGCCAGCTCCCAAGAAAGCGAGTTGAAAAATGGAGCTCAGGGGCACTGCAATTCATAAACCTGCAGACTTATAAATGATCACTCTCGTCCACAAATATATTGAGGGAAGGCAACGAAGAGGATTTGAAAGCATGGCAGAATTGAAGGAAACAGATTTCAGGAGGTAGATTCGAATCGCCTTTAAAGCACAGGAAAAGTGGCAAATCCTCGACAATGATGCCCTTGGCCAAAAAGGGCGTATGCGTTTTTTCCTGAATATATTCAGGAAAAAACGCATACGCCCTTTTTGACCAACCAAGCAACCTGGTAAGGGAAATCAGCGCTACAAAGAAGTCTCGCTTCCCAACGGTTAAAAGGGCCATGATGAATAAGGTGTGAAAACCAGAAATGCAGGACAGGCCATGGAGAAACGGGAGCCTTGCTACACTGATGGGCGGGATGTAAATTGCCAACAGCCACTCTGGAGAAGTGTACGGTGTGTCCTGAAACATCTAAAACACTCAGCTTAGAGAGCATAGGGCACTTCCACTCATGGGCGTATAAATTGGGAAAACTAAAAATCAGCAAGACACAGGCACCCCAAAGTTTAGGGCTATTCTATTGACAAGAACATCCACTTCGTTACACCTTAAATATCCCAGGAAAGAGAAAAATGGATAAAGAAATTGCAGTCCTTATGTACAATGGAATATCACTCAGCAATGAAATCAACGTCATAAGGCTAGTAGCAGCATGATGAATGGATTTAGGTACGACGATTCTAAGTGAAATAAGTCACACAGAAAAAGACACTTATCATAAGATATCACTTATAGAGGGAATGTAAAAACCGCTACCCTTGAACTGAATTACAAAAGAGAAGAGAGTCCCACGTTTAGAAAACACACTATGGCTGCTTAACGGGAAAGGTGAGGTGGGGTGATGCATAAAACAAGGGTTTCAAATTAGCTCAGATACCGTTCCATAAACCCAATATGTAATAGACAAGACCTACTCCTTGCTCAGTGAACTGGACTCAATACCTCCTATTCACCGCCCAAGAATATATCTGACTAGTAAGAATCTTAAAACCTATGTATTGATATCTCTCTGTAAGTGAGTCAAGTGGGTGTAAGGCGGCATAAACACAGCAGTGAAAAGCAGCTAAACCCCATTTTAAAAATCAATTACTTTTAAAAACCCGTGAAACAAAGACAGTGAAAGAGAGAGAAATTCTTACAAAATTCGTTCAGGGGCTGTGATGCCACCTGGATTGACCATATCTAGACCCACAGCTGATTGAGATATAAGGATGGACACTCTTGGGGCTGAGAGTTTTGGTGAGGTTGGGTGAGGAAACGCAGACCCTTTAGAGTAATACTGCGTGGTACCCGTCCCATGGGTCCCAAATCTCCAGGTTCAAGGGCATCTTCCTACATCGAAAACATGCATGAGAAACCCAGAAGATGGTACACCGAGTGATCGGGAAAGGTTTCTAAAACGCACCTCATTTCTCATCTCCTTGTGCTCGGGTTCGCCATTCCAGTCGCTTTACTAGCAATCTCCCTCCTTGGAAAAGCAGCACCTTTAAACTCCTGTTCCGTACAGGTTGCAATTTGTCCTGAGGATGAACGGGAAGAGGGGGAACCAATGAGAGACTAGCTCTAGGTGTTGGGACAGGCACAGGTCACTCTATTTTCCCATCAGGAAGAAGAATTAACCACAGGCTCAGCCTGCCGCCCGGGACCAGAATAGGGCCTGAAGCAATCCTGCGCTTTTGCGGCCAGCTCCCAAGAAAGCGAGTTGAAAAATGGAGCTCAGGGGCACTGCAATTCACAAACCTGCAGACTTATAAATGGTCACTCTCGTCCACAAATATATTGGGGGAAGGCAACGAAGAGGATTTGAAAGCAAGGCAGAATTGCAGGAAACAGATTTCAGGAGGTAGATTCGAATCGCCTCTAAAGCACAGGAAAAGCGGCAAAACCTCGACAATGATGCCCTTGGCCAAAAAGGGCGTATGCGTTTTTTCCTGAATATATTCAGGAAAAAACGCATACGCCCTTTTTGGCCAACGAAGCAACCTGGAAAGGCAAATCAGTGCTACAAAGACGTCTCGCTTCCCAACGGTCAAAAGGGCCATGCTGAATAAAGTGTCAAAGCCAGAAATGCAGGACAGGCCATGGAGAAACGGGAGCCTTGCTACGCTGATGGGCGGGATGTAAATTGCCAACAGCCACTCTGGAGAAGTGTACGGTGTGTCCTGAAACATCAAAAAACTCAGCTTAGAGAGCATAGGGCACTTCCACTCATGGGCGTCTAAATTCGGAAAACTAGAAATCAGCAAGACACAGGCACCCCAAAGTTTAGGGCTGCTCTGTTGACAAGCACCTCCACTTGGTTACACCTTAAATATCCCAGGAAAGAGAAAAATGGATAAAGCAGTTGTGGTCCTTATGTACAATGGAATATCACTCAGCCAAGAAATCAACGTAATAAGGCTAGTAGCAGCATAATGAGTGGATTTAGGTACGACGATTCTAAGTGAAATAAGTCACACAGAAAACGATAATTATCATAAGATATCACTTATAGAGGGAATGTAAAAACCGCTACCCTTGAATTGAATTACAAAACAGAACAGAGTCACACGTTTAGAAAACACAGTATGGCTGCTTAACGGGAAAGGTGAGGTGCGGTGATGCATAAAACAAGGGTTTCAAATTAGCTCAGATACCGTTCCATAAACCCAATATATAATAGACAAGACCTACTCCTTGCTCAGTGAACTGGACTCAATACCTCCTATTCACCGCCCAAGAATATATCTGACTAGTAAGAATCTTAAAACCTTTGTATTGATATCTCTCTGTAAGTGAGTCAAGTGGGTGTAAAGCGGCATAAACACAGCAGTGAAAAGCAGCTAAACCCCATTTTAAAAATAAATTACTTTTAAAAACCCGTGAAACAAAGACAGTGAAAAAGAGAGAAATCCTTACAAAATTCGTTCAGGGGCTGTGATGCCACCTGGATTGACCATATCTAGACCCACAGCTGATTGAGACATAAGGGTGGACACTCTTGGGGCTGAGAGGTGGGGTGAGGTTGGGTGAGGAAACGCAGACCCTTTAAAGTAATACTGCGTGGTTCCCATCCCATGGGTCCCAAATCTCCAGGTTGAAGGGCATCTTCCTACATCGAAAACATGCATATGAAACGCAGAAGATGGTACACCGTGTGATCGGGAAATGTTTCTAAAACGCACCTCATTTCTCATCACCTTGTGCTCGGGTTCGCCATTCCAGCCGCTTTACTAGCAATCTCCCTCCTTGGAGAAGCAGCACCTTTAACCTCCTGTTCCGTACAGGTTGCAATTTGTCCTGAGGATGAACGGGAAGAGGGGGAACCAATGAGAGACTAGCTCTAGGTTTTGGGACAGGCACAGGTCACTCCATTTTCCCATCAGGAAGAAGAATTAACCACAGGCTCAGCCTGCCGCCCGGGACCAGAATAGGGCCTGAAGCAATCCTGCGCTTTTGCGGCCAGCTCCCAAGAAAGCGAGTTGAAAAATGGAGCTCAGGGGCACTGCAATTCATAAACCTGCAGACTTATAAATGATCACTCTCGTCCACAAATATATTGAGGGAAGGCAACGAAGAGGATTTGAAAGCATGGCAGAATTGAAGGAAACAGATTTCAGGAGGTAGATTCGAATCGCCTTTAAAGCACAGGAAAAGTGGCAAATCCTCGACAATGATGCCCTTGGCCAAAAAGGGCGTATGCGTTTTTTCCTGAATATATTCAGGAAAAAACGCATACGCCCTTTTTGGCCAACCAAGCAACCTGGAAAGGGAAATCAGCGCTACAAAGAAGTCTCGCTTCCCAACGGTTAAAAGGGCCATGATGAATAAGGTGTGAAAACCAGAAATGCAGGACAGGCCATGGAGAAACGGGAGCCTTGCTACACTGATGGGCGGGATGTAAATTGCCAACAGCCACTCTGGAGAAGTGTACGGTGTGTCCTGAAACATCTAAAACACTCAGCTTAGAGAGCATAGGGCACTTCCACTCATGGGCGTATAAATTGGGAAAACTAAAAATCAGCAAGACACAGGCACCCCAAAGTTTAGGGCTATTCTATTGACAAGAACATCCACTTCGTTACACCTTAAATATCCCAGGAAAGAGAAAAATGGATAAAGAAATTGCAGTCCTTATGTACAATGGAATATCACTCAGCAATGAAATCAACGTCATAAGGCTAGTAGCAGCATGATGAATGGATTTAGGTACGACGATTCTAAGTGAAATAAGTCACACAGAAAAAGACACTTATCATAAGATATCACTTATAGAGGGAATGTAAAAACCGCTACCCTTGAACTGAATTACAAAAGAAAAGAGAGTCCCACGTTTAGAAAACACACTATGGCTGCTTAACGGGAAAGGTGAGGTGGGGTGATGCATAAAACAAGGGTTTCAAATTAGCTCAGATACCGTTCCGTAAACCCAATATGTAATAGACAAGACCTACTCCTTGCTCAGTGAACTGGACTCAATACCTCCTATTCACCGCCCAAGAATATATCTGACTAGTAAGAATCTTAAAACCTATGTATTGATATCTCTCTGTAAGTGAGTCAAGTGGGTGTAAGGCGGCATAAACACAGCAGTGAAAAGCAGCTAAACCCCATTTTAAAAATCAATTACTTTTAAAAACCCGTGAAACAAAGGCAGTGAAAGAGAGAGAAATTCTTACAAAATTCGTTCAGGGGCTGTGATGCCACCTGGATTGACCATATCTAGACCCACAGCTGATTGAGATATAAGGGTGGACACTCTTGGGGCTGAGAGTTTTGGTGAGGTTGGGTGAGGAAACGCAGACCCTTTAGAGTAATACTGCGTGGTACCCGTCCCATGGGTCCCAAATCTCCAGGTTCAAGGGCATCTTCCTACATCGAAAACATGCATGAGAAACCCAGAAGATGGTACACCGAGTGATCGGGAAAGGTTTCTAAAACGCACCTCATTTCTCATCTCCTTGTGCTCGGGTTCGCCATTCCAGTCGCTTTACTAGCAATCTCCCTCCTTGGAAAAGCAGCACCTTTAAACTCCTGTTCCATACAGGTTGCAATTTGTCCTGAGGATGAACGGGAAGAGGGGGAACCAATGAGAGACTAGCTCTAGGTGTTGGGACAGGCACAGGTCACTCTATTTTCCCATCAGGAAGAAGAATTAACCACAGGCTCAGCCTGCCGCCCGGGACCAGAATAGGGCCTGAAGCAATCCTGCGCTTTTGCGGCCAGCTCCCAAGAAAGCGAGTTGAAAAATGGAGCTCAGGGGCACTGCAATTCACAAACCTGCAGACTTATAAATGGTCACTCTCGTCCACAAATATATTGGGGGAAGGCAACGAAGAGGATTTGAAAGCAAGGCAGAATTGCAGGAAACAGATTTCAGGAGGTAGATTCGAATCGCCTCTAAAGCACAGGAAAAGCGGCAAAACCTCGACAATGATGCCCTTGGCCAAAAAGGGCGTATGCGTTTTTTCCTGAATATATTCAGGAAAAAACGCATACGCCCTTTTTGGCCAACCAAGCAACCTGGAAAGGGAAATCAGCGCTACAAAGAAGTCTCGCTTCCCAACGGTCAAAAGGGCCATGCTGAATAAAGTGTCAAAACCAGAAATGCAGTACAGGCCATGGAGAAACGGGAGCCTTGCTAAGGTGATGGGCGGGATGTAAATTGCCAACAGCCACTCTGGAGAAGTGTACGGTGTGTCCTGAAACATCTAAAAAACTCAGCTTAGAGAGCATAGGGCACTTCCACTCATGGGCATATAAATTGGGAAAACTAAAAATCAGCAAGACACAGGCACCCCAAAATTTTGGGCTGCTCTGTTGACAAGCACCTCCAATTCGTTACACCTTAAATATCCCAGGAAAGAGAAAAATGGATAAAGAAGTTGTGGTCCTTATGTACAATGGAATATCACTGAGCCATGAAATGAACGTCATAATGCTAGTAGCAGCATGATGAGTGGATTTAGGTATGACGATTCTAAGTGAAATAAGTCACACAGAAAAAGACACTTATCATAAGATATCACTTATAGAGGGAATGTAAAAACCGCTACCCTTGACCTGAATTACAAAACAGAACAGAGTCACACGTTTAGAAAACACACTATGGCTGCTTAACGGGAAAGGTGAGGTGGGGTGATGCATAAAACAAGGGTTTCAAATTAGCTCAGATACCGTTCCATAAACCCAATATGTAATAGACAAGACCTACTCCTTGCTCAGTGAACTGGACTCAATACCTCCTATTCACCGCCCAAGAATATATCTGACTAGTAAGAATCTTAAAACCTATGTATTGATATCTCTCTGTAAGTGAGTCAAGTGGGTGTAAGGCGGCATAAACACAGCAGTGAAAAGCAGCTAAACCCCATTTTAAAAATCAATTACTTTTAAAAACCCGTGAAACAAAGACAGTGAAAGAGAGAGAAATTCTTACAAAATTCGTTCAGGGGCTGTGATGCCACCTGGATTGACCATATCTAGACCCACAGCTGATTGAGATATAAGGGTGGACACTCTTGGGGCTGAGAGTTTTGGTGAGGTTGGGTGAGGAAACGCAGACCCTTTAGAGTAATACTGCGTGGTACCCGTCCCATGGGTCCCAAATCTCCAGGTTCAAGGGCATCTTCCTACATCGAAAACATGCATGAGAAACCCAGAAGATGGTACACCGAGTGATCGGGAAAGGTTTCCAAAACGCACCTCATTTCTCATCTCCTTGTGCTCGGGTTCGCCATTCCAGTCGCTTTACTAGCAATCTCCCTCCTTGGAAAAGCAGCACCTTTAAACTCCTGTTCCGTACAGGTTGCAATTTGTCCTGAGGATGAACGGGAAGAGGGGGAACCAATGAGAGACTAGCTCTAGGTGTTGGGACAGGCACAGGTCACTCTATTTTCCCATCAGGAAGAAGAATTAACCACAGGCTCAGCCTGCCGCCCGGGACCAGAATAGGGCCTGAAGCAATCCTGCGCTTTTGCGGCCAGCTCCCAAGAAAGCGAGTTGAAAAATGGAGCTCAGGGGCACTGCAATTCACAAACCTGCAGACTTATAAATGGTCACTCTCGTCCACAAATATATTGGGGGAAGGCAACGAAGAGGATTTGAAAGCAAGGCAGAATTGCAGGAAACAGATTTCAGGAGGTAGATTCGAATCGCCTCTAAAGCACAGGAAAAGCGGCAAAACCTCGACAATGATGCCCTTGGCCAAAAAGGGCGTATGCGTTTTTTCCTGAATATATTCAGGAAAAAACGCATACGCCCTTTTTGGCCAACCAAGCAACCTGGAAAGGGAAATCAGCGCTACAAAGAAGTCTCGCTTCCCAACGGTCAAAAGGGCCATGCTGAATAAAGTGTCAAAACCAGAAATGCAGGACAGGCCATGGAGAAACGGGAGCCTTGCTAAGGTGATGGGCGGGATGTAAATTGCCAACAGCCACTCTGGAGAAGTGTACGGTGTGTCCTGAAACATCTAAAAAACTCAGCTTAGAGAGCATAGGGCACTTCCACTCATGGGCATATAAATTGGGAAAACTAAAAATCAGCAAGACACAGGCACCCCAAAATTTTGGGCTGCTCTGTTGACAAGCACCTCCAATTCGTTACACCTTAAATATCCCAGGAAAGAGAAAAATGGATAAAGAAGTTGTGGTCCTTATGTACAATGGAATATCACTGAGCCATGAAATGAACGTCATAATGCTAGTAGCAGCATGATGAGTGGATTTAGGTATGACGATTCTAAGTGAAATAAGTCACACAGAAAAAGACACTTATCATAAGATATCACTTATAGAGGGAATGTAAAAACCGCTACCCTTGACCTGAATTACAAAACAGAACAGAGTCACACGTTTAGAAAACACACTATGGCTGCTTAACGGGAAAGGTGAGGTGGGGTGATGCATAAAACAAGGGTTTCAAATTAGCTCAGATACCGTTCCATAAACCCAATATGTAATAGACAAGACCTACTCCTTGCTCAGTGAATTGGACTCAACACCCCCTATTCACGGCCCAAGAATATATCTGACTAGTAAGAATCTTAAAACCTATGTATTGATATCTCTCTGTAAGTGAGTCAAGTGGGTGTAAAGCGGCATAAACACAGCAGTGAAAAGCAGCTAAACCCCATTTTAAAAATCAATTACTTTTAAAAACCCGTGAAACAAAGACAGTGAAAAACAGAGAAAATCTTACAAAATTCGCTCAGGGGCTGTGATGCCACCTGGATTGACCATATCTAGACCCACAGCTGATTGAGACATAAGGGTGGACTCTCTTGGGGCTGAGAGGTGTGGTGAGGTTGGGTGAGGAAACGCAGACCCTTTAGAGTAATAGATCGTGGTACCCATCCCATGGGTCCCAAATCTCCAGGTTCAAGGGCATCTTCCTACATCGAAAACATGCATGAGAAACCCAGAAGATGGTACACCGAGTGATCGGGAAAGGTTTCTAAAACGCACCTCATTTCTCATCTCCTTGTGCTCGGGTTCGCCATTCCAGCCGCTTTACTAGCAATCTCCCTCCTTGGAAAAGCAGCACCTTTAACCTCCTGTTCCGTACAGGTTGCAATTTGTACTGAGGATGAACGGGAAGAGGGGGAACCAATGAGAGACTAGCTCTAGGTGTTGGGACAGGCACAGGTCACTCTATTTTCCCATCAGGAAGAAGAATTAACCACAGGCTCAGCCTGCCGCCCGGGACCAAAATAGGGCCTGAAGCAATCCTGCGCTTTTGCGGCCAGCTCCCAAGAAAGCGAGTTGAAAAATGGAGCTCAGGGGCACTGCAATTCACAAACCTGCAGACTTATAAATGGTCACTCTCGTCCACAAATATATTGGGGGAAGGCAACGAAGAGGATTTGAAAGCAAGGCAGAATTGCAGGAAACAGATTTCAGGAGGTAGATTCGAATCGCCTCTAAAGCACAGGAAAAGCGGCAAAACCTCGACAATGATGCCCTTGGCCAAAAAGGGCGTATGCGTTTTTTCCTGAATATATTCAGGAAAAAACGCATACGCCCTTTTTGGCCAACCAAGCAACCTGGAAAGGGAAATCAGCGCTACAAAGAAGTCTCGCTTCCCAACGGTCAAAAGGGCCATGCTGAATAAAGTGTCAAAACCAGAAATGCAGTACAGGCCATGGAGAAACGGGAGCCTTGCTAAGGTGATGGGCGGGATGTAAATTGCCAACAGCCACTCTGGAGAAGTGTACGGTGTGTCCTGAAACATCTAAAAAACTCAGCTTAGAGAGCATAGGGCACTTCCACTCATGGGCATATAAATTGGGAAAACTAAAAATCAGCAAGACACAGGCACCCCAAAATTTTGGGCTGCTCTGTTGACAAGCACCTCCAATTCGTTACACCTTAAATATCCCAGGAAAGAGAAAAATGGATAAAGAAGTTGTGGTCCTTATGTACAATGGAATATCACTGAGCCATGAAATGAACGTCATAATGCTAGTAGCAGCATGATGAGTGGATTTAGGTATGACGATTCTAAGTGAAATAAGTCACACAGAAAAAGACACTTATCATAAGATATCACTTATAGAGGGAATGTAAAAACCGCTACCCTTGACCTGAATTACAAAACAGAACAGAGTCACACGTTTAGAAAACACACTATGGCTGCTTAACGGGAAAGGTGAGGTGGGGTGATGCATAAAACAAGGGTTTCAAATTAGCTCAGATACCGTTGCATCAACCCAATATGTAATAGACAAGACCTACTCCTTGCTCAGTGAACTGGACTCAATACCTCCTATTCACCGCCCAAGAATATATCTGACTAGTAAGAATCTTAAAACCTATGTATTGATATCTCTCTGTAAGTGAGTCAAGTGGGTGTAAGGCGGCATAAACACAGCAGTGAAAAGCAGCTAAACCCCATTTTAAAAATCAATTACTTTTAAAAACCCGTGAAACAAAGACAGTGAAAGAGAGAGAAATTCTTACAAAATTCGTTCAGGGGCTGTGATGCCACCTGGATTGACCATATCTAGACCCACAGCTGATTGAGATATAAGGGTGGACACTCTTGGGGCTGAGAGTTTTGGTGAGGTTGGGTGAGGAAACGCAGACCCTTTAGAGTAATACTGCGTGGTACCCGTCCCATGGGTCCCAAATCTCCAGGTTCAAGGGCATCTTCCTACATCGAAAACATGCATGAGAAACCCAGAAGATGGTACACCGAGTGATCGGGAAAGGTTTCCAAAACGCACCTCATTTCTCATCTCCTTGTGCTCGGGTTCGCCATTCCAGTCGCTTTACTAGCAATCTCCTTCCTTGGAAAAGCAGCACCTTTAACCTCCTGTTCCGTACAGGTTGCAATTTGTACTGAGGATGAACGGGAAGAGGGGGAACCAATGAGAGACTAGCTCTAGGTGTTGGGACAGGCACAGGTCACTCTATTTTCCCATCAGGAAGAAGAATTAACCACAGGCTCAGCCTGCCGCCCGGGACCAAAATAGGGCCTGAAGCAATCCTGCGCATTTGCGGCCAGATCCCAAGAAAGCGAGTTGAAAAATGGAGCTCAGGGGCACTGCAATTCACAAACCTGCAGACTTATAAATGATCACTCTCGTCCACAAATATATTGAGGGAAGGCAACGAAGAGGATTTGAAAGCAAGGCAGAATTGCAGGAAACAGATATCAGGAGGGAGATTCGAATCGCCTTTAAAGCACAGGAAAAGCGGCAAAACCTCGACAATGATGCCCTTGGCCAAAAAGGGCGTATGCTTTTTTTCCTGAATATATTCAGGAAAAAACGCATACGCCCTTTTTGGCCAACCAAGCAACCTGGAAAGGCAAATCAGCGCTAGAAAGAAGTCTCGCGTCCCATCGGTCAAAAGGGCCATGCTGAAAAAGTGTCAAAACCAGAAATGCAGGACAGACCATGGAGAAACGGGAGCCTTGCTACGCTGATGGGCGGGATGTAAATTGCCAACAGCCACTCTGGAGAAGTGTACGGTGTGTCCTGAAACATCTAAAAAACTCAGCTTAGAGAGCATAGGGCACTTCCACTCATGGGTGTATAAATTGGGAAAACTAAAAATCAGCAAGACACAGGCACCCCAACGTTTAGGTCTGCTCTGTTGACAAGAACCTCCACTTCGTTACACCTTAAATATCCCAGGAAAGAGAAAAATGGATAAAGAAATTGTGGTCCTTATGTACAATGCAATATCACTCAGCCATGAAATCAACGTCATAAGGCTAGTAGCAGCATGATGAGTGGATTTAGGTACGACGATTCTAAGTGAAATAAGTCACACAGAAAAAGACACTTATCATAAGATATCACTTATAGAGGGAATGCAAAAACCGCTACCCTTGAACTGAACTACAAAACAGAACAGAGTCACACTTTCAGAAACACACTATGGCTGCTTAACGGGAAAGGTGAGGTGGGGTGATGCATAAAACAAGGGTTTCAAATTAGCTCAGACACCGTTCCATAAACCCAATATGTAATAGACAAGACCTACTCCTTGCTCAGTGAATTGGACTCAACACCCCCTATTAACCGCCCAAGAATATATCTGACTAGTAAGAATCTTAAAACCTATGTATTGATATCTCTCTGTACGTGAGTCAAGTGGGTGTAAAGTGACATAAACACAGCAGTGAAAAGCAGCTAAACCCCATTTTAAAAATCAATTACTTTTACAAACCCGTGAAACAAAGACAGTGAAAGAGAGAGAAATTCTTACAAAATTCGTTCAGGGGCGGTGATGCCACCTGGATTCACCATATCTAGACCCACAGCTGATTGAGACATAGGGTGGACAATCTTGGGGCTGAGAGGTTTGGTGAGGTCGGGTGAGCAAACGCAGACCCTTTAAAGTAATACTGCGTGGTACCCATCCCATGGGTCCCAAATCTCCAGGTTCAAGGGCATCTTCCTACATCGAAAACATGCATGAGAAAGCCAGAAGATGGTACACCGTGTGATCGGGAAAGGTTTCTAAAACGCATGTCATTTCTCACGTCCTTGTGCTCGGGTTCGCCATTCCAGCCGCTTTACTAGCAATCTCCCTCCTTGGAGAATCAGCACCTTTAACCTCCTGTTCCGTACAGGTTGCAATTTGTCCTGAGGATGAACGGGAAGAGGGGGAACCAATGAGAGACTAGCTCTAGGTGTTGGGACAGGCACAGGTAACTCTATTTTCCCCTCAGGAAGAAGAATTAAGCACAGGCTCAGCCTGCCGCCTGGGACCAGAATAGGGCCTGAAGCAATCCTGCGCATTTGCGGCCAGATCCCAAGAAAGCGAGTTGAAAAATGGAGCTCAGGGGCACTGCAATTCACAAACCTGCAGACTTATAAATGATCACTCTCGTCCACAAATATATTGAGGGAAGGCAACGAAGAGGATTTGAAAGCAAGGCAGAATTGCAGGAAACAGATATCAGGAGGGAGATTCGAATCGCCTTTAAAGCACAGGAAAAGCGGCAAAACCTCGACAATGATGCCCTTGGCCAAAAAGGGCGTATGCTTTTTTTCCTGAATATATTCAGGAAAAAACGCATACGCCCTTTTTGGCCAACCAAGCAACCTGGAAAGGGAAATCAGCGCTAGAAAGAAGTCTCGCGTCCCATCGGTCAAAAGGGCCATGCTGAAAAAGTGTCAAAACCAGAAATGCATGACAGACCATGGGGAAACGGGAGCCTTGCTACGCTGATGGGCGGGATGTAAATTGCCAACAGCCACTCTGGAGAAGTGTACGGTGTGTCCTGAAACATCTAAAAATCTCAGCTTAGAGAGCATAGGGCACTTCCACTCATGGGTGTATAAATTGGGAAAACTAAAAATCAGCAAGACACAGGCACCCCAACGTTTAGTGCTGCTCTGTTGACAAGAACCTCCACTTCGTTACACCTTAAATATCCCAGGAAAGAGAAAAATGGATAAAGAAATTGTGGTCCTTATGTACAATGCAATATCACTCAGCCATGAAATCAACGTCATAAGGCTAGTAGCAGCATGATGAGTGGATTTAGGTACGACGATTCTAAGTGAAATAAGTCACACAGAAAAAGACACTTATCATAAGATATCACTTATAGAGGGAATGCAAAAACCGCTACCCTTGAACTGAACTACAAAACAGAACAGAGTCACACTTTCAGAAACACACTATGGCTGCTTAACGGGAAAGGTGAGGTGGGGTGATGCATAAAACAAGGGTTTCAAATTAGCTCAGACACCGTTCCATAAACCCAATATGTAATAGACAAGACCTACTCCTTGCTCAGTGAATTGGACTCAACACCCCCTATTCACCGCCCAAGAATATATCTGAATAGTAAGAATTTTAAAACCTATGTATTGATATCTCTCTGTAAGTGAGTCAACTGGTTGTAAAGTGACATAAACACAGCAGTGAAAAGCAGCTAAAACCCATTATAAAAATCAATTACTTTTACAAACCCGTGAAACAAAGACAGTGAAAGAGAGAGAAATTCTTACAAAATTCGTTAAGGGGCTGTGATGCCACCTGGATTGACCATATCTAGACCCACAGCTGATTGAGACATAAGGGTGGACACTCTTGGGGCTGAGAGGTTTGGTGAGGTCGGGTGAGCAAACCCAGACCCTTTAAAGTAATACTGCGTGGTACCCATCCCATGGGTCCCAAATCTCCAGGTTCAAGGGCATCTTCCTACATCGAAAACATGCATGAGAAACCCAGAAGATGGTACACCGTGTGATCGGGAAAGGTTTCTAAAACGCACCTCATTTCTCATGTCCTTGTGCTCGGGTTCGCCATTCCAGCCGCTTTACTAGCAATCTCCCTCCTTGGAGAATCAGCACCTTTAACCTCCTGTTCCGTACAGGTTGCAATTTGTCCTGAGGATGAACGGGAAGAGGGGGAACCAATGAGAGACTAGCTCTAGGTGTTGGGACAGGCACAGGTAACTCTATTTTCCCATCAGGAAGAAGAATTAAGCACAGGCTCAGCCAGCCGCCCGGGACCAGAATAGGGCCTGAAGCAATCCTGCGCTTTTGCGGCCAGCTCCCAAGAAAGCGAGTTGAAAAATGGAGCTCAGGGGCACTGCAATTCACAAACCTGCAGACTTATAAATGATCACTCTCGTCCAAAATATATTGGGGGAAGGCAACGAAGAGGATTTGAAAGCAAGGCAGAATTGCAGGAAACAGATTTCAGGAGGGAGATACGAATCGCCTTTAAAGCACAGGAAAAGCGGCAAAACCTCGACAATGATGCCCTTGGCCAAAAAGGGCGTATGCGTTTTCTCCTGAATATATTCAGGAAAAAACGCATACGCCCTTTTTGGCCAACCAAGCAACCTGGAAATGCAAATCAGCGCTACAAAGAAGTCTCGCTTCCCATCGGTCAAGAGGGCCATGCTGAAAAAGTGTCAAAACCAGAAATGCAGGACAGACCATGGAGAAACGGGAGCCTTGCTACGCTGATGGGCGGGATGTAAATTGCCAACAGCCACTCTGGAGAAGTGTACGGTGTGTCCTGAAACATCTAAAAAACTCAGCTTAGAGAGCATAGGGCACTTCCACTCATGGGTGTATAAATTGGGAAAAGTAAAAATCAGCTAGACACAGGCACCCCAACGTTTAGGGCTGCTCTGTTGACAAGAACCTCCACTTCATTACACCTTAAATATCCCAGGAAAGAGAAAAATGGATAAAGAAGTTGTGGTCCTTATGTACAATGCAATATCACTCAGCCATGAAATCAACGTCATAAGGCTAGTAGCAGCATGATGAGTGGATTTAGGTACGACGATTCTAAGTGAAATAAGTCACACAGAAAAAGACACTTATCATAAGATATCACTTATAGAGGGAATGCAAAAACCGCTACCCTTGAACTGAATTACAAAACAGAACACAGTCACACTTTCAGAAACACACTATGGCTGCTTAACGGGAAAGGTGAGGTGGGGTGATGCATAAAACAAGGGTATCAAATTACCTCAGATACCGTTCCATATACCCAATATATAATAGAGAAGACCTACTCCTTGCTCAGTGAATTGGACTCAACACCCCCTATTCACCGCCCAAGAATATATCTGACTAGTAAGAATCTTAAAACCTATGTATTGATATCTCTCTGTAAGTGAGTCAAGTGGGTGTAAAGTGACATAAACACAGCAGTGAAAAGCAGTTAAACACCACTATAAAAATCAAATACTTTATAAAACCCGTGAAACAAAGACAGTGAAAGAGAGAGAAATTCTTACAAAATTCGTTCAGGGGCGGTGATGCCTCCTGGATTGACCATATCTAGACCCACAGCTGATTGAGACATAAGGGTGGACACTCTTGGGGCTGAGAGGTTTGGTGAGGTCGGGTGAGCAAACGCAGACCCTTTAAAGTAATACTGCGTGGTACCCATCCCATGGGTCCCAAATCTCCAGGTTCAAGGGCATCTTCCTACATCGAAAACATGCATGAGAAACCCAGAAGATGGTACACCGTGTGATCGGGAAAGGTTTCTAAAACGCACCTCATTTCTCATGTCCTTGTGCTCGGGTTCGCCATTCCAGCCGCTTTACTAGCAATCTCCCTCCTTGGAGAATCAGCACCTTTAACCTCCTGTTCCGTACAAGTTGCAATTTGTCCTGAGGATGAACGGGAAGAGGGGGAACCAATGAGAGACTAGCTCTAGGTGTTGGGACAGGCACAGGTAACTCTATTTTCCCATCAGGAAGAAGAATTAAGCACAGGCTCAGCCAGCCGCCCGGGACCAGAATAGGGCCTGAAGCAATCCTGCGCTTTTGCGGCCAGCTCCCAAGAAAGCGAGTTGAAAAATGGAGCTCAGGGGCACTGCAATTCACAAACCTGCAGACTTATAAATGATCACTCTCGTCCAAAATATATTGGGGGAAGGCAACGAAGAGGATTTGAAAGCAAGGCAGAATTGCAGGAAACAGATTTCAGGAGGGAGATACGAATCGCCTTTAAAGCACAGGAAAAGCGGCAAAACCTCGACAATGATGCCCTTGGCCAAAAAGGGCGTATGCGTTTTTTCCTGAATATATTCAGAAAAAAACGCATACGCCCTTTTTGGCCAAACAAGCAACCTGGAAAGGGAAATCAGCGCTACAAAGAAGTCTCGCGTCCCATCGGTCAAAAGGGCCATGCTGAAAAAGTGTCAAAACCAGAAATGCAGGACAGACCATGGAGAAACGGGAGCCTTGCTACGCTGATGGGCGGGATGTAAATTGCCAACAGCCACTCTGGAGAAGTGTACGGTGTGTCCTGAAACATCTAAAAAACTCAGCTTAGAGAGCATAGGGCACTTCCACTCATGGGTGTATAAATTGGGAAAAGTAAAAATCAGCAAGACACAGGCACACCAACGTTTAGGGCTGCTCTGTTGACAAGAACCTCCACTTCGTTACACTCTTAAATATCCCAGGAAAGAGAAAAATGCATAAAGAAGTTGTGGTCCTTATGTAAAAATGCAATATCACTCAGCCATGAAATCAACGTCATAAGGCTAGTAGCAGCATGAGGAGTGGATTTAGGTACGACGATTCTAAGTGAAATAAGTCACACAGAAAAAGACACTTATCATAAGATATCACTTATAGAGGGAATGCAAAAACCGCTACCCTTGAACTGAATTACAAAACAGAACAGAGTCACACTTTCAGAAACACACTATGGCTGCTTAACGGGAAAGGTGAGGTGGGGTGATGCATAAAACAAGGGTTTCAAATTAGCTCAGACACCGTTCCATAAACCCAATATGTAATAGACAAGACCTACTCCTTGCTCAGTGAATTGGACTCAAAACCCCCTATTCACCGCCCAAGAATATATCTGACTAGTAAGAATTTTAAAACCTTTGTATTGATATCTCTCTGTAAGTGAGTCAACTGGTTGTAAAGTGACATAAACACAGCAGTGAAAAGCAGCTAAAACCCATTATAAAAATCAATTACTTTTACAAACCCGTGAAACAAAGACAGTGAAAGAGAGAGAAATTCTTACAAAATTCGTTCAGGGGCGGTGATGCCACCTGGATTGACCATATCTAGACCCACAGCTGATTGAGACATAAGGGTGGACACTCTTGGGGCTGAGAGGTTTGGTGAGGTCGGGTGAGCAAACGCAGACCCTTTAAATTAATACTGCGTGGTACCCATCCCATGGGTCCCAAATCTCCAGGTTCAAGGGCATCTTCCTACATCGAAAACATGCATGAGAAAGCCAGAAGATGGTACACCGTGTGATCGGGAAAGGTTTCTAAAACGCATGTCATTTCTCACGTCCTTGTGCTCGGGTTCGCCATTCCAGCCGCTTTACTAGCAATCTCCCTCCTTGGAGAATCAGCACCTTTAACCTCCTGTTCCGTACAGGTTGCAATTTGTCCTGAGGATGAACGGGAAGAGGGGGAACCAATGAGAGACTAGCTCTAGGTGTTGGGACAGGCACAGGTCACTCTATTTTCCCATCAGGAAGAAGAATTAACCACAGGCTCAGCCTGCCGCCTGGGACCAGAATAGGGCCTGAAGCAATCCTGCGCATTTGCGGCCAGATCCCAAGAAAGCGAGTTGAAAAATGGAGCTCAGGGGCACTGCAATTCACAAACCTGCAGACTTATAAATGATCACTCTCGTCCACAAATATATTGAGGGAAGGCAACGAAGAGGATTTGAAAGCAAGGCAGAATTGCAGGAAACAGATATCAGGAGGGAGATTCGAATTGCCTTTAAAGCACAGGAAAAGCGGCAAAACCTCGACAATGATGCCCTTGGCCAAAAAGGGCGTATGCTTTTTTTCCTGAATATATTCAGGAAAAAACGCATACGCCCTTTTTGGCCAACCAAGCAACCTGGAAAGGGAAATCAGCGCTAGAAAGAAGTCTCGCGTCCCATCGGTCAAAAGGGCCATGCTGAAAAAGTGTCAAAACCAGAAATGCAGGACAGACCATGGGGAAACGGGAGCCTTGCTACGCTGATGGGCGGGATGTAAATTGCCAACAGCCACTCTGGAGAAGTGTACGGTGTGTCCTGAAACATCTAAAAATCTCAGCTTAGAGAGCATAGGGCACTTCCACTCATGGGTGTATAAATTGGGAAAACTAAAAATCAGCAAGACACAGGCACCCCAACGTTTAGGGCTGCTCTGTTGACAAGAACCTCCACTTCGTTACACCTTAAATATCCCAAGAAAGAGAAAAATGGATAAAGAAATTGTGGTCCTTATGTACAATGCAATATCACTCAGCCATGAAATCAACGTCATAAGGCTAGTAGCAGCATGATGAGTGGATTTAGGTACGACGATTCTAAGTGAAATAAGTCACACAGAAAAAGACACTTATCATAAGATATCACTTATAGAGGGAATGCAAAAACCGCTACCCTTGAACTGAACTACAAAACAGAACAGAGTCACACTTTCAGAAACACACTATGGCTGCTTAACGGGAAAGGTGAGGTGGGGTGATGCATAAAACAAGGGTTTCAAATTAGCTCAGACACCGTTCCATAAACCCAATATGTAATAGACAAGACCTACTCCTTGCTCAGTGAATTGGACTCAACACCCCCTATTCACCGCCCAAGAATATATCTGAATAGTAAGAATTTTAAAACCTATGTATTGATATCTCTCTGTAAGTGAGTCAACTGGTTGTAAAGTGACATAAACACAGCAGTGAAAAGCAGCTAAAACCCATTATAAAAATCAATTACTTTTACAAACCCGTGAAACAAAGACAGTGAAAGAGAGAGAAATTCTTACAAAATTCGTTCAGGGGCGGTGATGCCACCTGGATTGACCATATCTAGACCCACAGCTGATTGAGACATAAGGGTGGACACTCTTGGGGCTGAGAGGTTTGGTGAGGTCGGGTGAGCAAACGCAGACCCTTTAAAGTAATACTGCGTGGTACCCATCCCATGGGTCCCAAATCTCCAGGTTCAAGGGCATCTTCCTACATCGAAAACATGCATGAGAAACCCAGAAGATGGTACACCGTGTGATCGGGAAAGGTTTCTAAAACGCACCTCATTTCTCATGTCCTTGTGCTCGGGTTCGCCATTCCAGCCGCTTTACTAGCAATCTCCCTCCTTGGAGAATCAGCACCTTTAACCTCCTGTTCCGTACAGGTTGCAATTTGTCCTGAGGATGAACGGGAAGAGGGGGAACCAATGAGAGACTAGCTCTAGGTGTTGGGACAGGCACAGGTAACTCTATTTTCCCATCAGGAAGAAGAATTAAGCACAGGCTCAGCCAGCCGCCCGGGACCAGAATAGGGCCTGAAGCAATCCTGCGCTTTTGCGGCCAGCTCCCAAGAAAGCGAGTTGAAAAATGGAGCTCAGGGGCACTGCAATTCACAAACCTGCAGACTTATAAATGATCACTCTCGTCCAAAATATATTGGGGGAAGGCAACGAAGAGGATTTGAAAGCAAGGCAGAATTGCAGGAAACAGATTTCAGGAGGGAGATACGAATCGCCTTTAAAGCACAGGAAAAGCGGCAAAACCTCGACAATGATGCCCTTGGCCAAAAAGGGCGTATGCGTTTTCTCCTGAATATATTCAGGAAAAAACGCATACGCCCTTTTTGGCCAACCAAGCAACCTGGAAATGCAAATCAGCGCTACAAAGAAGTCTCGCTTCCCATCGGTCAAGAGGGCCATGCTGAAAAAGTGTCAAAACCAGAAATGCAGGACAGACCATGGAGAAACGGGAGCCTTGCTACGCTGATGGGCGGGATGTAAATTGCCAACAGCCACTCTGGAGAAGTGTACGGTGTGTCCTGAAACATCTAAAAAACTCAGCTTAGAGAGCATAGGGCACTTCCACTCATGGGTGTATAAATTGGGAAAAGTAAAAATCAGCTAGACACAGGCACCCCAACGTTTAGGGCTGCTCTGTTGACAAGAACCTCCACTTCATTACACCTTAAATATCCCAGGAAAGAGAAAAATGGATAAAGAAGTTGTGGTCCTTATGTACAATGCAATATCACTCAGCCATGAAATCAACGTCATAAGGCTAGTAGCAGCATGATGAGTGGATTTAGGTACGACGATTCTAAGTGAAATAAGTCACACAGAAAAAGACACTTATCATAAGATATCACTTATAGAGGGAATGCAAAAACCGCTACCCTTGAACTGAATTACAAAACAGAACACAGTCACACTTTCAGAAACACACTATGGCTGCTTAACGGGAAAGGTGAGGTGGGGTGATGCATAAAACAAGGGTATCAAATTACCTCAGATACCGTTCCATATACCCAATATATAATAGACAAGACCTACTCCTTGCTCAGTGAATTGGACTCAACACCCCCTATTCACCGCCCAAGAATATATCTGACTAGTAAGAATCTTAAAACCTATGTATTGATATCTCTCTGTAAGTGAGTCAACTGGGTGTAAAGTGACATAAACACAGCAGTGAAAAGCAGCTAAACCCCATTTTAAAAATCAATTACTTTTACAAACCCGTGAAACAAAGACAGTGAAAGAGAGAGAAATTCTTACAAAATTCGTTCAGGGGCGGTGATGCCACCTGGATTGACCATATCTAGACCCACAGCTGATTGAGACATAAGGGTGGACACTCTTGGGGCTGAGAGGTTTGGTGAGGTCGGGTGAGCAAACGCAGACCCTTTAAAGTAATACTGCGTGGTACCCATCCCATGGGTCCCAAATCTCCAGGTTCAAGGGCATCTTCCTACATCGAAAACATGCATGAGAAACCCAGAAGATGGTACACCGTGTGATCGGGAAAGGTTTCTAAAACGCACCTCATTTCTCATGTCCTTGTGCTCGGGTTCGCCATTCCAGCCGCTTTACTAGCAATCTCCCTCCTTGGAGAATCAGCACCTTTAACCTCCTGTTCCGTACAGGTTGCAATTTGTCCTGAGGATGAACGGGAAGAGGGGGAACCAATGAGAGACTAGCTCTAGGTGTTGGGACAGGCACAGGTAACTCTATTTTCCCATCAGGAAGAAGAATTAAGCACAGGCTCAGCCAGCCGCCCGGGACCAGAATAGGGCCTGAAGCAATCCTGCGCTTTTGCGGCCAGCTCCCAAGAAAGCGAGTTGAAAAATGGAGCTCAGGGGCACTGCAATTCACAAACCTGCAGACTTATAAATGATCACTCTCGTCCAAAATATATTGGGGGAAGGCAACGAAGAGGATTTGAAAGCAAGGCAGAATTGCAGGAAACAGATTTCAGGAGGGAGATACGAATCGCCTTTAAAGCACAGGAAAAGCGGCAAAACCTCGACAATGATGCCCTTGGCCAAAAAGGGCGTATGCGTTTTCTCCTGAATATATTCAGGAAAAAACGCATACGCCCTTTTTGGCCAACCAAGCAACCTGGAAATGCAAATCAGCGCTACAAAGAAGTCTCGCTTCCCATCGGTCAAGAGGGCCATGCTGAAAAAGTGTCAAAACCAGAAATGCAGGACAGACCATGGAGAAACGGGAGCCTTGCTACGCTGATGGGCGGGATGTAAATTGCCAACAGCCACTCTGGAGAAGTGTACGGTGTGTCCTGAAACATCTAAAAAACTCAGCTTAGAGAGCATAGGGCACTTCCACTCATGGGTGTATAAATTGGGAAAAGTAAAAATCAGCTAGACACAGGCACCCCAACGTTTAGGGCTGCTCTGTTGACAAGAACCTCCACTTCATTACACCTTAAATATCCCAGGAAAGAGAAAAATGGATAAAGAAGTTGTGGTCCTTATGTACAATGCAATATCACTCAGCCATGAAATCAACGTCATAAGGCTAGTAGCAGCATGATGAGTGGATTTAGGTACGACGATTCTAAGTGAAATAAGTCACACAGAAAAAGACACTTATCATAAGATATCACTTATAGAGGGAATGCAAAAACCGCTACCCTTGAACTGAATTACAAAACAGAA
Source organism: Balaenoptera physalus (assembly GCF_965194825.1). Lineage (NCBI taxonomy): Eukaryota > Metazoa > Chordata > Mammalia > Artiodactyla > Balaenopteridae > Balaenoptera > Balaenoptera physalus. Next base: position 156,172 of record NW_028125278.1, read on the forward strand.
CACAGTCACACTTTCAGAAACACACTATGGCTGCTTAACGGGAAAGGTGAGGTGGGGTGATGCATAAAACAAGGGTATCAAATTACCTCAGATACCGTTCCATATACCCAATATATAATAGACAAGACCTACTCCTTGCTCAGTGAATTGGACTCAACACCCCCTATTCACCGCCCAAGAATATATCTGACTAGTAAGAATCTTAAAACCTATGTATTGATATCTCTCTGTAAGTGAGTCAACTGGGTGTAAAGTGACATAAACACAGCAGTGAAAAGCAGCTAAACCCCATTTTAAAAATCAATTACTTTTACAAACCCGTGAAACAAAGACAGTGAAAGAGAGAGAAATTCTTACAAAATTCGTTCAGGGGCGGTGATGCCACCTGGATTGACCATATCTAGACCCACAGCTGATTGAGACATAAGGGTGGACACTCTTGGGGCTGAGAGGTTTGGTGAGGTCGGGTGAGCAAACGCAGACCCTTTAAAGTAATACTGCGTGGTACCCATCCCATGGGTCCCAAATCTCCAGGTTCAAGGGCATCTTCCTACATCGAAAACATGCATGAGAAACCCAGAAGATGGTACACCGTGTGATCGGGAAAGGTTTCTAAAACGCACCTCATTTCTCATGTCCTTGTGCTCGGGTTCGCCATTCCAGCCGCTTTACTAGCAATCTCCCTCCTTGGAGAATCAGCACCTTTAACCTCCTGTTCCGTACAGGTTGCAATTTGTCCTGAGGATGAACGGGAAGAGGGGGAACCAATGAGAGACTAGCTCTAGGTGTTGGGACAGGCACAGGTAACTCTATTTTCCCATCAGGAAGAAGAATTAAGCACAGGCTCAGCCAGCCGCCCGGGACCAGAATAGGGCCTGAAGCAATCCTGCGCTTTTGCGGCCAGCTCCCAAGAAAGCGAGTTGAAAAATGGAGCTCAGGGGCACTGCAATTCACAAACCTGCAGACTTATAAATGATCACTCTCGTCCAAAATATATTGGGGGAAGGCAACGAAGAGGATTTGAAAGCAAGGCAGAATTGCAGGAAACAGATTTCAGGAGGGAGATACGAATCGCCTTTAAAGCACAGGAAAAGCGGCAAAACCTCGACAATGATGCCCTTGGCCAAAAAGGGCGTATGCGTTTTCTCCTGAATATATTCAGGAAAAAACGCATACGCCCTTTTTGGCCAACCAAGCAACCTGGAAATGCAAATCAGCGCTACAAAGAAGTCTCGCTTCCCATCGGTCAAGAGGGCCATGCTGAAAAAGTGTCAAAACCAGAAATGCAGGACAGACCATGGAGAAACGGGAGCCTTGCTACGCTGATGGGCGGGATGTAAATTGCCAACAGCCACTCTGGAGAAGTGTACGGTGTGTCCTGAAACATCTAAAAAACTCAGCTTAGAGAGCATAGGGCACTTCCACTCATGGGTGTATAAATTGGGAAAAGTAAAAATCAGCTAGACACAGGCACCCCAACGTTTAGGGCTGCTCTGTTGACAAGAACCTCCACTTCATTACACCTTAAATATCCCAGGAAAGAGAAAAATGGATAAAGAAGTTGTGGTCCTTATGTACAATGCAATATCACTCAGCCATGAAATCAACGTCATAAGGCTAGTAGCAGCATGATGAGTGGATTTAGGTACGACGATTCTAAGTGAAATAAGTCACACAGAAAAAGACACTTATCATAAGATATCACTTATAGAGGGAATGCAAAAACCGCTACCCTTGAACTGAATTACAAAACAGAACACAGTCACACTTTCAGAAACACACTATGGCTGCTTAACGGGAAAGGTGAGGTGGGGTGATGCATAAAACAAGGGTATCAAATTACCTCAGATACCGTTCCATATACCCAATATATAATAGAGAAGACCTACTCCTTGCTCAGTGAATTGGACTCAACACCCCCTATTCACCGCCCAAGAATATATCTGACTAGTAAGAATCTTAAAACCTATGTATTGATATCTCTCTGTAAGTGAGTCAAGTGGGTGTAAAGTGACATAAACACAGCAGTGAAAAGCAGTTAAACACCACTATAAAAATCAAATACTTTATAAAACCCGTGAAACAAAGACAGTGAAAGAGAGAGAAATTCTTACAAAATTCGTTCAGGGGCGGTGATGCCTCCTGGATTGACCATATCTAGACCCACAGCTGATTGAGACATAAGGGTGGACACTCTTGGGGCTGAGAGGTTTGGTGAGGTCGGGTGAGCAAACGCAGACCCTTTAAAGTAATACTGCGTGGTACCCATCCCATGGGTCCCAAATCTCCAGGTTCAAGGGCATCTTCCTACATCGAAAACATGCATGAGAAACCCAGAAGATGGTACACCGTGTGATCGGGAAAGGTTTCTAAAACGCACCTCATTTCTCATGTCCTTGTGCTCGGGTTCGCCATTCCAGCCGCTTTACTAGCAATCTCCCTCCTTGGAGAATCAGCACCTTTAACCTCCTGTTCCGTACAGGTTGCAATTTGTCCTGAGGATGAACGGGAAGAGGGGGAACCAATGAGAGACTAGCTCTAGGTGTTGGGACAGGCACAGGTAACTCTATTTTCCCATCAGGAAGAAGAATTAAGCACAGGCTCAGCCAGCCGCCCGGGACCAGAATAGGGCCTGAAGCAATCCTGCGCTTTTGCGGCCAGCTCCCAAGAAAGCGAGTTGAAAAATGGAGCTCAGGGGCACTGCAATTCACAAACCTGCAGACTTATAAATGATCACTCTCGTCCAAAATATATTGGGGGAAGGCAACGAAGAGGATTTGAAAGCAAGGCAGAATTGCAGGAAACAGATTTCAGGAGGGAGATACGAATCGCCTTTAAAGCACAGGAAAAGCGGCAAAACCTCGACAATGATGCCCTTGGCCAAAAAGGGCGTATGCGTTTTCTCCTGAATATATTCAGGAAAAAACGCATACGCCCTTTTTGGCCAACCAAGCAACCTGGAAATGCAAATCAGCGCTACAAAGAAGTCTCGCTTCCCATCGGTCAAGAGGGCCATGCTGAAAAAGTGTCAAAACCAGAAATGCAGGACAGACCATGGAGAAACGGGAGCCTTGCTACGCTGATGGGCGGGATGTAAATTGCCAACAGCCACTCTGGAGAAGTGTACGGTGTGTCCTGAAACATCTAAAAAACTCAGCTTAGAGAGCATAGGGCACTTCCACTCATGGGTGTATAAATTGGGAAAAGTAAAAATCAGCTAGACACAGGCACCCCAACGTTTAGGGCTGCTCTGTTGACAAGAACCTCCACTTCATTACACCTTAAATATCCCAGGAAAGAGAAAAATGGATAAAGAAGTTGTGGTCCTTATGTACAATGCAATATCACTCAGCCATGAAATCAACGTCATAAGGCTAGTAGCAGCATGATGAGTGGATTTAGGTACGACGATTCTAAGTGAAATAAGTCACACAGAAAAAGACACTTATCATAAGATATCACTTATAGAGGGAATGCAAAAACCGCTACCCTTGAACTGAATTACAAAACAGAACACAGTCACACTTTCAGAAACACACTATGGCTGCTTAACGGGAAAGGTGAGGTGGGGTGATGCATAAAACAAGGGTATCAAATTACCTCAGATACCGTTCCATATACCCAATATATAATAGACAAGACCTACTCCTTGCTCAGTGAATTGGACTCAACACCCCCTATTCACCGCCCAAGAATATATCTGACTAGTAAGAATCTTAAAACCTATGTATTGATATCTCTCTGTAAGTGAGTCAAGTGGGTGTAAAGTGACATAAACACAGCAGTGAAAAGCAGCTAAACCCCATTTTAAAAATCAATTACTTTTACAAACCCGTGAAACAAAGACAGTGAAAGAGAGAGAAATTCTTACAAAATTCGTTCAGGGGCGGTGATGCCACCTGGATTCACCATATCTAGACCCACAGCTGATTGAGACATAAGGGTGGACACTCTTGGGGCTGAGAGGTTTGGTGAGGTCGGGTGAGCAAACGCAGACCCTTTAAAGTAATACTGCGTGGTACCCATCCCATGGGTCCCAAATCTCCAGGTTCAAGGGCATCTTCCTACATCGAAAACATGCATGAGAAAGCCAGAAGATGGTACACCGTGTGATCGGGAAAGGTTTCTAAAACGCATCTCATTTCTCACGTCCTTGTGCTCGGGTTCGCCATTCCAGCCGCTTTACTAGCAATCTCCCTCCTTGGAGAATCAGCACCTTTAACCTCCTGTTCCGTATAGGTTGCAATTTGTCCTGAGGATGAACGGGAAGAGGGGGAACCAATGAGAGACTAGCTCTAGGTGTTGGGACAGGCACAGGTAACTCTATTTTCCCCTCAGGAAGAAGAATTAAGCACAGGCTCAGCCTGCCGCCTGGGACCAGTATAGGGCCTGAAGCAATCCTACGCATTTGCGGCCAGATCCCAAGAAAGCGAGTTGAAAAATGGAGCTCAGGGGCACTGCAATTCACAAACCTGCAGACTTATAAATGATCACTCTCGTCCACAAATATATTGAGGGAAGGCAACGAAGAGGATTTGAAATCAAGGCAGAATTGCAGGAAACAGATTTCAGGAGGGAGATTCGAATCGCCTTTAAAGCACAGGAAAAGCGGCAAAACCTCGACAATGATGCCCTTGGCCAAAAAGGGCGTATGCGTTTTTTCCTGAATATATTCAGAAAAAAACGCATACGCCCTTTTTGGCCAAACAAGCAACCTGGAAAGGGAAATCAGCGCTACAAAGAAGTCTCGCGTCCCATCGGTCAAAAGGGCCATGCTGAAAAAGTGTCAAAACCAGAAATGCAGGACAGACCATGGAGAAACGGGAGCCTTGCTACGCTGATGGGCGGGATGTAAATTGCCAACAGCCACTCTGGAGAAGTGTACGGTGTGTCCTGAAACATCTAAAAAACTCAGCTTAGAGAGCATAGGGCACTTCCACTCATGGGTGTATAAATTGGGAAAAGTAAAAATCAGCAAGACACAGGCACTCCAACGTTTAGGGCTGCTCTGTTGACAAGAACCTCCACTTCGTTACACTCTTAAATATCCCAGGAAAGAGAAAAATGCATAAAGAAGTTGTGGTCCTTATGTACAATGCAATATCACTCAGCCATGAAATCAACGTCATAAGGCTAGTAGCAGCATGAGGAGTGGATTTAGGTACGACGATTCTAAGTGAAATAAGTCACACAGAAAAAGACACTTATCATAAGATATCACTTATAGAGGGAATGCAAAAACTGCTACCCTTGAACTGAATTACAAAACAGAACAGAGTCACACTTTCAGAAACACACTATGGCTGCTTATCGGGAAAGGTGAGGTGGGGTGATGCATAAAACAAGGGTATCAAATTAGCTTAGATACCATTCCATAAACCCAATATGTAATAGACAAGACCTACTCCTTGCTCAGTGAATTGGACTCAACACCCCCTATTCACGGCCCAAGAATATATCTGACTAGTAAGAATCTTAAAACCTATGTATTGATATCTCTCTGTAAGTGAGTCAAGTGGGTATAAAGTGACATAAACACAGCAGTGAAAAGCAGCTAAACCCCATTATAAAAATCAATTACTTTTTAAAACCCGTGAAACAAAGACAGTGAAAGAGAGAGAAATTCTTACAAAATTCGTTCAGGGGCTGTGATGCCACCTGGATTGACCATATCTAGAACCACAGCTGATTGAGACATAAGGGTGGACACTCTTGGGGCTGAGAGGTTTGGTGAGGTCGGGTGAGAAAACGCAGACCCTTTAAAGTAATACTGCGTGGTACCCATCCCATGGGTCCCAAATCTCCAGGTTCAAGGGCATCTTCCTACATTGAAAACATGCATGAGAAACCCAGAAGATGGTACACCGTGTGATCGGGAAAGGTTTCTAAAACGCACCTCATTTCTCATGTCCTTGTGCTCGGGTTCGCCATTCCAGCCCCTTTACTAGCAATCTCCCTCCTTGGAGAATCAGCACCTTTAACCTCCTGTTCCGTACAGGTTGCAATTTGTCCTGAGGATGAACGGGAAGAGGGGGAACCAATGAGAGACTAGCTCTAGGAGTTGGGACAGGCACAGGTAACTCTATTTTCCCATCAGGAAGAAGAATTAAGCACAGGCTCAGCCTGCCGCCCGGGACCAGAAAAGGGCCTGAAGCAATCCTGCGCTTTTGCGGCCAGCTCCCAAGAAAGCGAGTTGAAAAATGGAGCTCAGGGCCACTGCAATTCACAAACCTGCAGACTTATAAATGATCACTCTCGTCCACAAATATATTGAGGGAAGGCAACGAAGAGGATTTGAAAGCAAGGCAGAATTGCAGGAAACAGATTTCAGGAGGGAGATTCGAATCGCCTTTAAAGCACAGGAAAAGCGGCAAAACCTCGACAATGATGCCCTTGGCCAAAAAGGGCGTATGCGTTTTTTCCTGAATATATTCAGGAAAAAACGCATACGCACTTTTTGGCCAACCAAGCAACCTGGAAAGGCAAATCAGCGCTACAAAGAAGTCTCGCTTCCCATAGGTCAAAAGGGCCATGCTCAAAAAGTGTCAAAACCAGAAATGCAGGACAGACCATGGAGAAATGGGAGCCTTGTTACGCTGAAGGGCGGGATGTAAATTGCCAACAGCCACTCTGGAGAAGTGTACGGTGTGTCCTGAAACATCTAAAAAACTCAGCTTAGAGAGCATAGGCACTTCCACTCATGGGTGTATACAATTGGGAAAACTAAAAATCAGCAAGACACAGGCACCCCTAAGTTCAGGGCTGCTCTGTTGACAAGAACCTCCACTTCGTTACACCTTAAATATCCCAGGAAAGAGAAAAATGGATAAAGAAGTTGTGGTCCTTATGTACAATGCAATATCACTCAGCCATGAAATCAACGTCATAAGGCTAGTAGCAGCATGATGAGTGGATTTAGGTAGGACGATTCTAAGTGAAATAAGTCACACAGAAAAAGACACTTATCATAAGATATCACTTATACAGGGAATGCAAAAACCGCTACCCTAGAACTGAATTACAAAACAGAACAGAGTCACACTTTCAGAATCACACTATGGCTGCTTAACGGGAAAGGTGAGGTGGGGTGATGCATAAAACAAGGGTTTCAAATTAGCTCATATACCGTTCCATAAACCCAGTATGTAATAGACAAGACCTACTCCTTGCTCAGTGAATTGGACTCAACACCCCCTATTCACCGCCCAAGAATATATCTGACTAGTAAGAATCTTAAAACCTATGTATTGATATCTCTCTGTAAGTGAGTCAAGTGGGTGTAAAGTGACATAAACACAGCAGTGAAAAGCAGTTAAACCCCATTATAAAAATCAATTACTTTTTAAAACCCGTGAAACAAAGACAGTGAAAGAGAGAGAAATTCTTACAAAATTCGTTCAGGGGCTGTGATGCCACCTGGATTGACCATATCTAGACCCACAGCAGATTGAGACATAAGGGTGGACACTCTTGGGGCTGAGAGGTTTGGTGAGGTCGGGTGAGCAAACGCAGACCCTTTAAAGTAATACTGCGTGGTACCCATCCCATGGGTCCCAAATCTCCAGGTTCAAGGGCATCTTCCTACATCGAAAACATGCATGAGAAACCCAGAAGATGGTACACCGTGTGATCGGGAAAGGTTTCTAAAACGCACCTCATTTCTCATGTCCTTGTGCTCAGGTTCGCCATTCCAGCCGCTTTACTGGCAATCTCCCTCCTTGGAGAATCAGCACCTTTAACCTCCTGTTCCGTACAGGTTGCAATTTGTCCTGAGGATGAACGGGAAGAGGGGGAACCAATGAGAGACTAGCTCTAGGTGTTGGGAAAGGCACAGGTAACTCTATTTTCCCATCAGGAAGAAGAATTAAGCACAGGCTCAGCCTACCGCCCGGGACCAGAATAGGGCCTGAAGCAATCCTGCGCTTTTGCGGCCAGCTCCCAAGAAAGCGAGTTGAAAAATGGAGCTCAGGGCCACTGCAATTCACAAACCTGCAGACTTATAAATGATAATCCTTGTCCACAAATATATTGAGGGAAGGCAACGAAGAGGATTTAAAAGCAAGGCAGAATTGCAGGAAACAGATTTCAGGAGGGAGATTCGAATCACCTTTAAAGCACAGGAAAAGCGGCAAAACCTCGACAATGATGCCCTTGGCCAAAAAGGGCGTATGCGTTTTTTCCTGAATATATTCAGGAAAAAACGCATACGCCCTTTTTGGCCAACCAAGCAACCTGGAAAGGGAAATCAGCGCTACAAAGAAGTCTCGCGTCCCATCGGTCAAAAGGGCCATGCTGAAAAAGTGTCAAAACCAGAAATGCTGGACAGACCATGGAGAAACGGGAGCCTTGCTACGCTGATGGGCGGGATGTAAATTGCCAACAGCCACTCTGGAGAATTGTACGGTGTGTCCTGAAACATCTAAAAAACTCAGCTTAGAGAGCATAGGGCACTTCCACTCATGGGTGTATAAATTGGGAAAACTAAAAATCAGCAAGACACAGGCACCCCAACGTTTAGGGCTGCTCTGTTGACAAGAACCTCCACTTCGTTACACCTTAAATATCCCAGGAAAGAGAAAAATGGATAAAGAAGTTGTGGTCCTTATGTACAATGCAATATCACTCAGCCATGAAATCAACGTCATAAGGCTAGTAGCAGCATGATGAGTGGATTTAGGTACGACGATTCTAAGTGAAATAAGTCACACAGAAAAAGACACTTATCATAAGATATCACTTATAGAGGGAATGCAAAAACCGCTACCCTTGAACTGAATTACAAAACAGAACAGAGTCACACTTTCAGAAACACACTATGGCTGCTTAACGGGAAAGGTGAGGTGGGGTGATGCATAAAACAAGGGTATCAAATTAGCTTAGATACCATTCCATAAACCCAATATGTAATAGACAAGTCCTACTCCTTGCTCAGTGAAATGGACTCAACACCCCCTATTCACGGCCCAAGAATATATCTGACTAGTAAGAATCTTAAAACCTATGTATTAATATCTCTCTGTAAGTGAGTCAAGTGGGTGTAAAGTGACATAAACACAGCAGTGAAAAGCAGTTAAACCCCATTATAAAAATCAATTACTTTTTAAAACCCGTGAAACAAAGACAGTGAAAGAGAGAGAAATTCTTACAAAATTCGTTCAGGGGCGGTGATGCCACCTGGATTGACCATATCTAGACCCACAGCTGATTGAGACATAAGGGTGGACACTCTTGGGGCTGAGAGGTTTGGTGAGGTCGGGTTAGCAAACGCAGACCCTTTAAAGTAATACTGCGTGGTACCCATCCCATGAGTCCCAAATCTCCAGGTTCAAGGGCATCTTCCTACATCGAAAACATGCATGAGAATCCCAGAAGATGGTACACCGTGTGATCTGGAAAGGTTTCTAAAACGCACCTCATTTCTCATGTCCTTGTGCTCGGGTTCGCCATTCCAGCCGCTTTACTAGCAATCTCCCTCCTTGGAGAATCAGCACCTTTAACCTCCTGTTCCGTACAGGTTGCAATTTGTCCTGAGGATGAACAGGAAGAGGGGGAACCAATGAGAGACTAGCTCTAGGTGTTGGGACAGGCACAGGTAACTCTATTTTCCCCTCAGGAAGAAGAATTAAGCACAGGTTCAGCCTGCCGCCCGGGACCAGAATAGGGCCTGAAGCAATCCTGCGCTTTTGCGGCCAGCTCCCAAGAAACCGAGTTGAAAAATGGAGCTCAGGGGCACTGCAATTCACAAACCTGCAGACTTATAAATGATCACTGTCGTCCACAAATATATTGAGGGAAGGCAACGAAGAGGATTTGAAAGCAAGGCAGAATTGCAGGAAACAGATTTCAGGAGGGAGATTCGAATCGCCTTTAAAGCACAGGAAAAGCGGCAAAACCTCGACAATGATGCCCTTGGCCAAAAAGGGCGTATGCTTTTTTTCCTGAATATATTCAGGAAAAAACGCATACGCCCTTTTTGGCCAACCAAGCAACCTGGAAAGGGAAATCAGCGCTACAAAGAAGTCTCGCGTCCCATCGGTCAAAAGGGCCATGCTGAAAAAGTGTCAAAACCAGAAATGCAGGACAGACCATGGAGAAACGGGAGCCTTGCTACGCTGATGGGCGGGATGTAAATTGCCAACAGCCACTCTGGAGAAGTGTACGGTGTGTCCTGAAACATCTAAAAAACTCAGCTTAGAGAGTATAGGGCACTTCCACTCATGGGTGTATAAATTGGGAAAACTAAAAATCAGCAAGACACAGGCACCCCAACGTTTAGGGCTGCTCTGTTGACAAGAACCTCCACTTCGTTACACCTTAAATATCCCAGGAAAGAGAAAAATGGATAAAGAAGTTGTGGTCCTTATGTACAATGCAATATCACTCAGCCATGAAATGAACGTCATAAGGCTCGTAGTAGCACGATGAGTGGATTTAGGTACGACGATTCTAAGTGAAATAAGTCACACAGAAAAAGACACTTATCATAAGATATCACTTATAGAGGGAATGCAAAAACCTCTACCCTTGAACTGAATTACAAAAGAGAACACAGTCACACTTTCAGAATCACACTATGGCTGCTTAACGGGAAAGGTGAGGTGGGTTGAGGCATAAAACAAGGGTATCAAATTACCTCAGATACCGTTCCATAAACCCAATATGTAATAGACAAGACCTACTCCTTGCTCAGTGAATTCGACTCAACACCCCCTATTCACCGCCCAAGAATATATCTGACTAGTAAGAATCTTAAAACCTATGTATTGATATCTCTCTGTAAGTGAGTCAAGTGGGTGTAAAGTGACATAAACACGGCAGTGAAAAGCAGCTAAACCCCATTATAAAAATCAATTACTTTTACAAACCCGTGAAACAAAGACAGTGAAAGAGAGAGAAATTCTTACAAAATTCGTTCAGGGGCTGTGATGCCACCTGGATTGACCATATCTAGACCCACAGCTGATTGAGACATAAGGGTGGACACTCTTGGGGCTGAGAGGTTTGGTGAGGTCGGGTGAGCAAACGCAGACCCTTTAAAGTAATACTGCGTGGTACCCATCCCATGGGTCCCAAATCTCCAGGTTCAAGGGCATCTTCCTACATCGAAAACATGCATGAGAAACCCAGAAGATGGTACACCGTGTGATCGGGAAAGGTTTCTAAAACGCACCTCATTTCTCATGTCCTTGTGCTCAGGTTCGCCATTCCAGCCGCTTTACTTGCAATCTCCCTCCTTGGAGAATCAGCACCTTTAACCTCCTGTTCCGTACAGGTTGCAATTTGTCCTGAGGATGAACGGGAAGAGGGGGAACCAATGAGAGACTAGCTCTAGGTGTTGGGACAGGCACAGGTAACTCTATTTTCCCATCAGGAAGAAGAATTAAGCACAGGCTCAGCCTGCCGCCCGGGACCAGAATAGGGCCTGAAGCAATCCTGCGCTTTTGCGGCCAGCTCCAAAGAAAGCGAGTTGAAAAATGGAGCTCAGGGGCACTGCAATTCACAAACCTGCAGACTTATAAATGATCACTCTCGTCCACAAATATATTGAGGGAAGGCAACGAAGAGGATTTGAAAGCAAGGCAGAATTGCAGGAAACAGATTTCAGGAGGGAGATTCGAATCGCCTTTAAAGCACAGGAAAAGCGGCAAAACCTCGACAATGATGCCCTTGGCCAAAAAGGGCGTATGCGTTTTTTCCTGAATATATTCAGGAAAAAACGCATACGCCCTTTTTGGCCAACCAAGCAACCTGGAAAGGGAAATCAGCGCTACAAAGAAGTCTCGCGTCCCATCGGTCCAAAGGGCCATGCTGAAACAGTGTCAAAACCAGAAATGCAGGACAGACCATGGAGAAACGGGAGCCTTGCTACGCTGATGGGCGGGATGTAAATTGCCAACAGCCACTCTGGAGAAGTGTACGGTGTGTCCTGAAACATCTAAAAAACTCGGCTTAGAGAGCATAGGGCACTTCCACTCATGGGTGTATAAATTGGGAAAACTAAAAATCAGCAAGACACAGGCACCCCAACGTTTAGGGCTGCTCTGTTGACAAGAACCTCCACTTCGTTACACCTTAAATATCCCAGGAAAGAGAAAAATGGATAAAGAAGTTGGGGTCCTTATGTACAATGCAATATCACTCAGCCATGAAATCAACGTCATAAGGCTAGTAGCAGCATGATGAGTGGATTTAGGTATGACGATTCTAAGTGAAATAAGTCACACAGAAAAAGACACTTATGATAAGATATCACTTATAGAGGGAATGCAAAAACCGCTACCCTTGAACTGAATTACAAAACAGAACAGAGTCACACTTTCAGAAACACACTATGGCTGCTTAACGGGAAAGGTGAGGTGGGGTGATGCATAAAACAAGGGTTTCAAATTAGCTCAGACACCGTTCCATAAACCCAATATGTAATAGACAAGACCTACTCCTTGCTCAGTGAATTGGACTCAACACCCCCTATTCACGGCCCAAGAATATATCTGACTAGTAAGAATCTTAAAACCTATGTATTGATATATCTCTGTAATTGAGGCAAGTGGGTGTAAAGTGACATAAACACAGCAGTGAAAAGCAGTTAAACACCACTATAAAAATCAAATACTTTATAAAACCCGTGAAACAAAGACAGTGAAAGAGAGAGAAATTCTTACAAAATTCGTTCAGGGGCGGTGATGCCTCCTGGATTGACCATATCTAGACCCACAGCTGATTGAGACATAAGGGTGGACACTCTTGGGGCTGAGAGGTTTGGTGAGGTCGGGTGAGCAAACGCAGACCCTTTAAAGTAATACTGCGTGGTACCCATCCCATGGGTCCCAAATCTCCAGGTTCAAGGGCATCTTCCTACATCGAAAACATGCATGAGAAACCCAGAAGATGGTACACCGTGTGATCGGGAAAGGTTTCTAAAACGCACCTCATTTCTCATGTCCTTGTGCTCGGGTTCGCCATTCCAGCCGCTTTACTAGCAATCTCCCTCCTTGGAGAATCAGCACCTTTAACCTCCTGTTCCGTACAGGTTGCAATTTGTCCTGAGGATGAACGGGAAGAGGGGGAACCAATGAGAGACTAGCTCTAGGTGTTGGGACAGGCACAGGTAACTCTATTTTCCCATCAGGAAGAAGAATTAAGCACAGGCTCAGCCAGCCGCCCGGGACCAGAATAGGGCCTGAAGCAATCCTGCGCTTTTGCGGCCAGCTCCCAAGAAAGCGAGTTGAAAAATGGAGCTCAGGGGCACTGCAATTCACAAACCTGCAGACTTATAAATGATCACTCTCGTCCAAAATATATTGGGGGAAGGCAACGAAGAGGATTTGAAAGCAAGGCAGAATTGCAGGAAACAGATTTCAGGAGGGAGATACGAATCGCCTTTAAAGCACAGGAAAAGCGGCAAAACCTCGACAATGATGCCCTTGGCCAAAAAGGGCGTATGCGTTTTCTCCTGAATATATTCAGGAAAAAACGCATACGCCCTTTTTGGCCAACCAAGCAACCTGGAAATGCAAATCAGCGCTACAAAGAAGTCTCGCTTCCCATCGGTCAAGAGGGCCATGCTGAAAAAGTGTCAAAACCAGAAATGCAGGACAGACCATGGAGAAACGGGAGCCTTGCTACGCTGATGGGCGGGATGTAAATTGCCAACAGCCACTCTGGAGAAGTGTACGGTGTGTCCTGAAACATCTAAAAAACTCAGCTTAGAGAGCATAGGGCACTTCCACTCATGGGTGTATAAATTGGGAAAAGTAAAAATCAGCTAGACACAGGCACCCCAACGTTTAGGGCTGCTCTGTTGACAAGAACCTCCACTTCATTACACCTTAAATATCCCAGGAAAGAGAAAAATGGATAAAGAAGTTGTGGTCCTTATGTACAATGCAATATCACTCAGCCATGAAATCAACGTCATAAGGCTAGTAGCAGCATGATGAGTGGATTTAGGTACGACGATTCTAAGTGAAATAAGTCACACAGAAAAAGACACTTATCATAAGATATCACTTATAGAGGGAATGCAAAAACCGCTACCCTTGAACTGAATTACAAAACAGAACACAGTCACACTTTCAGAAACACACTATGGCTGCTTAACGGGAAAGGTGAGGTGGGGTGATGCATAAAACAAGGGTATCAAATTACCTCAGATACCGTTCCATATACCCAATATATAATAGACAAGACCTACTCCTTGCTCAGTGAATTGGACTCAACACCCCCTATTCACCGCCCAAGAATATATCTGACTAGTAAGAATCTTAAAACCTATGTATTGATATCTCTCTGTAAGTGAGTCAAGTGGGTGTAAAGTGACATAAACACAGCAGTGAAAAGCAGCTAAACCCCATTTTAAAAATCAATTACTTTTACAAACCCGTGAAACAAAGACAGTGAAAGAGAGAGAAATTCTTACAAAATTCGTTCAGGGGCGGTGATGCCACCTGGATTCACCATATCTAGACCCACAGCTGATTGAGACATAAGGGTGGACACTCTTGGGGCTGAGAGGTTTGGTGAGGTCGGGTGAGCAAACGCAGACCCTTTAAAGTAATACTGCGTGGTACCCATCCCATGGGTCCCAAATCTCCAGGTTCAAGGGCATCTTCCTACATCGAAAACATGCATGAGAAAGCCAGAAGATGGTACACCGTGTGATCGGGAAAGGTTTCTAAAACGCATCTCATTTCTCACGTCCTTGTGCTCGGGTTCGCCATTCCAGCCGCTTTACTAGCAATCTCCCTCCTTGGAGAATCAGCACCTTTAACCTCCTGTTCCGTATAGGTTGCAATTTGTCCTGAGGATGAACGGGAAGAGGGGGAACCAATGAGAGACTAGCTCTAGGTGTTGGGACAGGCACAGGTAACTCTATTTTCCCCTCAGGAAGAAGAATTAAGCACAGGCTCAGCCTGCCGCCTGGGACCAGTATAGGGCCTGAAGCAATCCTACGCATTTGCGGCCAGATCCCAAGAAAGCGAGTTGAAAAATGGAGCTCAGGGGCACTGCAATTCACAAACCTGCAGACTTATAAATGATCACTCTCGTCCACAAATATATTGAGGGAAGGCAACGAAGAGGATTTGAAATCAAGGCAGAATTGCAGGAAACAGATTTCAGGAGGGAGATTCGAATCGCCTTTAAAGCACAGGAAAAGCGGCAAAACCTCGACAATGATGCCCTTGGCCAAAAAGGGCGTATGCGTTTTTTCCTGAATATATTCAGAAAAAAACGCATACGCCCTTTTTGGCCAAACAAGCAACCTGGAAAGGGAAATCAGCGCTACAAAGAAGTCTCGCGTCCCATCGGTCAAAAGGGCCATGCTGAAAAAGTGTCAAAACCAGAAATGCAGGACAGACCATGGAGAAACGGGAGCCTTGCTACGCTGATGGGCGGGATGTAAATTGCCAACAGCCACTCTGGAGAAGTGTACGGTGTGTCCTGAAACATCTAAAAAACTCAGCTTAGAGAGCATAGGGCACTTCCACTCATGGGTGTATAAATTGGGAAAAGTAAAAATCAGCAAGACACAGGCACTCCAACGTTTAGGGCTGCTCTGTTGACAAGAACCTCCACTTCGTTACACTCTTAAATATCCCAGGAAAGAGAAAAATGCATAAAGAAGTTGTGGTCCTTATGTACAATGCAATATCACTCAGCCATGAAATCAACGTCATAAGGCTAGTAGCAGCATGAGGAGTGGATTTAGGTACGACGATTCTAAGTGAAATAAGTCACACAGAAAAAGACACTTATCATAAGATATCACTTATAGAGGGAATGCAAAAACTGCTACCCTTGAACTGAATTACAAAACAGAACAGAGTCACACTTTCAGAAACACACTATGGCTGCTTATCGGGAAAGGTGAGGTGGGGTGATGCATAAAACAAGGGTATCAAATTAGCTTAGATACCATTCCATAAACCCAATATGTAATAGACAAGACCTACTCCTTGCTCAGTGAATTGGACTCAACACCCCCTATTCACGGCCCAAGAATATATCTGACTAGTAAGAATCTTAAAACCTATGTATTGATATCTCTCTGTAAGTGAGTCAAGTGGGTATAAAGTGACATAAACACAGCAGTGAAAAGCAGCTAAACCCCATTATAAAAATCAATTACTTTTTAAAACCCGTGAAACAAAGACAGTGAAAGAGAGAGAAATTCTTACAAAATTCGTTCAGGGGCTGTGATGCCACCTGGATTGACCATATCTAGAACCACAGCTGATTGAGACATAAGGGTGGACACTCTTGGGGCTGAGAGGTTTGGTGAGGTCGGGTGAGAAAACGCAGACCCTTTAAAGTAATACTGCGTGGTACCCATCCCATGGGTCCCAAATCTCCAGGTTCAAGGCATCTTCCTACATTGAAAACATGCATGAGAAACCCAGAAGATGGTACACCGTGTGATCGGGAAAGGTTTCTAAAACGCACCTCATTTCTCATGTCCTTGTGCTCGGGTTCGCCATTCCAGCCCCTTTACTAGCAATCTCCCTCCTTGGAGAATCAGCACCTTTAACCTCCTGTTCCTTACAGGTTGCAATTTGTCCTGAGGATGAACGGGGAAGAGGGGAACCAATGAGAGACTAGCTCTAGGAGTTGGGACAGGCACAGGTAACTCTATTTTCCCATCAGGAAGAAGAATTAAGCACAGGCTCAGCCTGCCGCCGGGACCAGAAAAGGGCCTGAAGCAATCCTGCGCTTTTGCGGCCAGCTCCCAAGAAAGCGAGTTGAAAAATGGAGCTCAGGGCCACTGCAATTCACAAACCTGCAGACTTATAAATGATCACTCTCGTCCACAAATATATTGAGGGAAGGCAACGAAGAGGATTGAAAGCAAGGCAGAATTGCAGGAAACAGATTTCAGGAGGGAGATTCGAATCGCCTTTAAAGCACAGGAAAAGCGGCAAAACCTCGACAATGATGCCCTTGGCCAAAAAGGGCGTATGCGTTTTTTCCTGAATATATTCAGGAAAAAACGCATACGCACTTTTTGGCCAACCAAGCAAACCTGGAAAGGCAAATCAGCGCTACAAAGAAGTCTCGCTTCCCATAGGTCAAAAGGGCCATGCTCAAAAAGTGTCAAAACCAGAAATGCAGGACAGACCATGGAGAAATGGGAGCCTTGTTACGCTGAAGGGCGGGATGTAAATTGCCAACAGCCACTCTGGAGAAGTGTACGGTGTGTCCTGAAACATCTAAAAACTCAGCTTAGAGAGCATAGGCACTTCCACTCATGGGTGTATACAATTGGGAAAACTAAAAATCAGCAAGACACAGGCACCCCTAAGTTCAGGGCTGCTCTGTTGACAAGAACCTCCACTTCGTTACACCTTAAATATCCAGGAAAGAGAAAAATGGATAAAGAAGTTGTGGTCCTTATGTACAATGCAATATCACTCAGCCATGAAATCAACGTCATAAGGCTAGTAGCAGCATGATGAGTGGATTTAGGTAGGACGATTCTAAGTGAAATAAGTCACACAGAAAAAGACACTTATCATAAGATATCACTTATACAGGGAATGCAAAAACCGCTACCCTAGAACTGAATTACAAAACAGAACAGAGTCACACTTTCAGAATCACACTATGGCTGCTTAACGGGAAAGGTGAGGTGGGGTGATGCATAAAACAAGGGTTTCAAATTAGCTCATATACCGTTCCATAAACCCAGTATGTAATAGACAAGACCTACTCCTTGCTCAGTGAATTGACTCAACACCCCCTATTCACCGCCCAAGAATATATCTGACTAGTAAGAATCTTAAAACCTATGTATTGATATCTCTCTGTAAGTGAGTCAAGTGGGTGTAAAGT